>NC_044982.1:147674888-147886759 GCF_008728515.1 Papio anubis
CCTTCCTGGCATAGGTTGTAAGTGGCAGAGGCAGGATTCAAATCCAGCCTTCAGACATGAAGTCATCTATACTCTCTGTTACAGCCCTATGGGCACACAGGTCAGGGGACTCTACAAGGTCTCAGGCCAAATGAGCTCTAAGTCACTAGAGAATCCTTATTTCTTCAACATATATTTTTCCAGGCTGGAGAATAAGTATTGCTAGCATTTGTGCATCATGACATTCTTTTTCTATAAAACAGACTTCTGATGCAAGGCCTGGGAAACAGGTTTACAGGTCTTTACCTTTATAATCAGGGGAATTCAAGTTGCCACCAAGTATGATCTAAAATGCTCCCCAAGGGATGCTTGTAGAGAAAAAAATAGAATCAATAGTTTATTTAATTTATCCAAGCAGAAAATGATATTGAGAAGCACTTTACAAAACAGTTTTAGGGTATAGGAAGACTTTGTATGTGATTCAGATAGCCAAATAAGGTGGGGGGAAAGAGTTAATTCTGGGAGGGGAAGTCTAAGAAATCAAAAAGCTCAAAAAAGCTCAGCAATGAACTATGTTTACATGGTCATAATAATAATGATGATAAAACTCTATTAGGAAGATGTGTGTGGAAACGAAGGTGGGGAGATGACACTTGGGTCCCTGAAGTGGCTGCTTTTATCCAAAGGACTTGCTCTATGAGTATGGTTTTTGGGCAAAATGTCACCCCCAAAGAGTCAGCAGCCTAGTCTCTACATGGCTCAGGAGAATTCTTCTCTTTTATTTTGTAATACTCTTCAAGGCCATTTAATCCTTAGAAAAGGATCTATAATTTTTAACTTATACTCCGAAGCTAGAAAAATGCCTCTAATGTAATTTCTCTACAACTTCCATTTTCAAAAACTAACCAGAGATCTTACTATAAAGTTTGTTATTTGTTTATAAAATAATACTAGATCTTTAATTATTAAAATGGGTACAAACTCCGATTTTACAAATGTGCTGGTTCTGATGAACTTTTCTGATGGAAATTGGAACCATGAAGTAGCCAGGACAGTGATGGGGGAGGCATGGCCTCTGCACAGGCAGGTCACGTCCTCTTTCCTGGACTAATTTCCTCATCGGAGGAGCAGAGGAGCTGAATTGAAAAACTTTACAGATCTTTCCAGCATCACAATTTATGGTGGTGGAAATGGAGACCCCTCCCCCACGACCCCGCTCCATGTTTCTGCAGGTCCGGGTCCCTGAGTGACCCCTTAGTATACTTCTGTGGGGAGTACACTCTGGTCTTGGCAGCTCCCAGCCAGTGGGACGGATTCCTCTGAGGGCCTGTGAGGAGGAGGTATCCCATGAAAGTGGAGCTGGATTCCTACTGCAGATATGACTGTTGTCTGAAGGATGCTTGTGTCCTAGCAGGCTAGCCTCTGGGGCAGTACTTTTCTGGAGAACAGTCTTCCTTGTTATCAGGAAAAAGAGGCTAATGATATCCTCATGTGTTCATACTTGGCCTCCATCTGGATAAGTGATCCAGCTTGCTGAGAGTGTTTACAGCCCACTGAGACAAAAGAGTCTTTTGGAGCCTGAGGTGAACACAAAATGGCAAAAGGCAAAGCTTTTCAGAATTCCATTGTCAAATCTGGGGCTAACAGATGCAGCCAGGAATGCTTCCACTTACCAAGCTGAGGATCTCACGGTTTCTCAGCTCAATTCTTTCGACCGCTTGCATCCCAGCAAAGGCTCAAAGTGACCTATTGGTATCGAAGACTCTTGTGCTGTGCTGGTCCCAAGGCCCCCGAGCCTGCCATCATTTGAACTCTTCTGCTAATTTTGTTACTGCTTTCAAACAGTTTAACTAGAGGAGAGGGCTCCCTCCAGTGCTCTCTCCTGAGGCCTTGGAGAGCTGAGTCCCTCTGGGTTGTATTGCTGATTTTCTAAAAGTGATTGAGAGCTGGTGTTTTGATTTGCAGGGTCATTCCTCAGAGATGGGAGAAGGCAGTGGGAGCCAGGGAGGCCATTCCTACCTGTGGTTCTAGAACCAACCATCCTGATGAAGGACTCTATTTAACTTTCCTTCTTATCTTTCACATCCGCCATCTTCCTCTCCATATCCTTTCTGTGCGTGCTTCATTAAAACAGGATGACTTCCTGTCCCCAAATTCCCTTGGCATTTCCCACGTTAGAACCTTTGCTTAGGGTAGCCTCTGCGCCTGGAATGCCTGGAATTTCTTCCTCTGCTTTCAAAGTCTCTGATTCCCTCCAAATTTTAACTCTTTCTTTGTTTTTTATTTTTTTGTTTTGAGATGGAGTCTCACTCTGTCGCCTAGACTGGAGAGCAGTGGCACGATCTCTGCTCACTGCAACCTCCACCTCCTGGGTTCAAGTGATTCTTCTAACTCAGCCTCCCAAGTAGCTCCCAATTACAGGCATGTGCCACCATGCCCAGCTAATTTTTGTATTTTTAGTAGAGAGGGGTTTCACCATGCTGGCTAGGTTGGTCTCGAACTCCTGATCTCAGGTGATCTGCCCACCTTGGCCTCCCAAAGTGCTAGGATTACAGACGTGAACCACTGTGCCCGGCCAAAATATTAACTTTTGATGGAGGTTTAGTGCTTCAGGCTATTGGAGCTTGTGACAAGCAGCTGGCCTGATGTCTTTCGCCTCTCTGCTTGGGCCCTATGCTGTCTTCTAGCAGTCCCGCAAAAGAACCACATTAATTCCTACCTTTTGTGACAGGTCCTTTATTTTATACATGGTGTTCTCTCTGCCTGAATGCCCTACCCTCACCATTCCCACCATACTCCTTTTGCCTGGGAAATGATGGCTTGTCCTTCACTTCTCAGTGTCAAGGTGACTTTCTCAGGGAAGTCTCCTCTGAAGTCCCATCCTCCAGCTCTGTGCTTTCATAGGACCCTGTACTTCCCTTCATTGCATTTATCAGTATTTTAATGAATTACTTAATTTTGTGCCTGTTTGCTTGGTGACTATGTCCCAGACTAGATTAAACTTCATAAAGACAGTAGTGTATATTTTCATGGTCTTCCCTGAATTCTCAGTGTTTAACATGTATTAGATGGGCAGTAAGTTCTCCCCGAATTAATGAACGTTAAATTGTGTTTCTCCTGTTTGAGTCTGAGTTCCTTCACCACAGGTGACTGCTTCTGCTGCCAGGGCCGGGTCTAGGGGCTCTGACTGGGCTTGGGGGATGGATATATATGTATATATAGTATTGTGATGATAAACATAAAATTTATCATTTAACCATTTTTAAGTGTCCAACTCAGTGGCATTAAGTACAACCATGTTGTACAGCCATCACCCGACCTGAGACTCTGATAGCCAGACTTGTAAGAATCTGTATGGAAGAATAAGACCTGTAAGAATTTATATGGGAGAAGCTGGAGGCAAAGGGGAATCAGAGTGCAAGGTCAAAAGAGAGCTTTTGGAATTAAGGAAGAAGTGAACAATGCAAAACATTAAGTCAGTAAGATGGGCAGTTCATAAGAAAATCTAGATCTTGGGGTGGGCACCATGGTTCATGCCTATAATCCTAGGACTTTGGGAGGCTGAGGTGGGTGGATCATTTGAGGTCAGGAATTCGAGACTGGCGGCCTGGGCAACATGGCGAAAATCCCATCTCTACTAAAAATATAAAAATTGGCCGGGTGTGGTCATGCATGCCTGTAATCCCAGCTACTCGGGAGGCTGAGGAGGGAGGAGGATCACCTGAGCCTAAGAGGTGGAGGTCGCAATGAGCCAAGATCAGGCCACCGCGCTCCAGCCTGGGTGACAGAACCAGACACTATCTTTTTTTTTTTTTTAAAAAAAAAAAAGCTCTAGAACTCTACAGAAGTAAGGTCAGAGAGGCAAAGAAAGTGGGTTCTACAGGGAGTTTATCCCCAGAGGGATAAATGTGGTGATGGGAAGCCTTCTGTGGGCTTGTAACTGAGTTCATGGGTGGATGTGCTGGGATGCCAGGGCTGCTGTGACACCAGAGGCCACTTCTTCTTCACCTCTCTATACTTAGAATCTCTCGCAGAGTTTGGTGCTTGAGAAGGCATGTAACAAAATGTTTTAATTAAACTTATGCTTTATGGCAATTGTGAAGGATGGGGTGGATGTTTGGGATGTGGCTCCTGCCTCCTTAACCCGTAGGTGAAGGGTTTCTGAAATGATCAGTTGCCTCTAGCCTCAAACACATTGGCTGTAGCATCCTTGAAAAGCTGTTCCAGCTTCTTAGCTTTCAGATGGTAATAATACTGAGGGGATTGAAGAACCATTGTTGACAAAATATAGGTTTGCCAAATTCGCATTTTTTACCCAAGAAGCAGGTTGGCTGGGGAATTAGGAAGTGAATGCATGCTGGTGTCCTTTTGCTAACCTCTGGCATAGCAGAGTCTGTGAACCTCCTTGCCCTTTTCCCCTCCTGCCCTGCTGAACTTGGGTGTTGTGGGGTGGTGCTGGACGAAGGACCTCTTTGTAGCCTCTGACAGGTTTTGCTTTCTGCCCTTTGGCTCTGTTTGCATCGTTGACAGACTTGCATTCAGTTGCCAGAACCTTAGGATGGAGAGAGCACGTCCTTTCTCTGACACTGTGAGAAGGGAGGGGGCAATGGAGGCTTCTCTGAGAAGGCAGGGAGAGGGATGGCTGTCATTCTGCAACTGCCCTCTTTCTCTAGTTGGAAAAGCTGCTGCAGCCGAGTGCAGGGTCAAGGCCCTCTGGATGGGCGGGAAAAGACAGGCATTTCAGGAAATAGGACAGTGGGGATAAGTTTGTGAAGATGGGAATTAGCATAGAGTGAGGAAATGAGCCTGAGGAATACGGAGGAAGAAGGTGGTGAAGAAATGGGAAGTATGGGTCAACAGACAATCTGTGGCCACACGGGAACTAAGCAGAGATGTAGAGGTTTGATGCAACAAGTTATAGGGAGATGTTGAACATTCTCAAGAATTTATTAAATGAATTTTCTTGGAAGCTATTATATTTCATATACTGATATAGGCTCTGGGGATATGATGGTAGGAGAGATTAATGTGGACTTTCCCTTAAAGAACATAGAGTTTAGAGAGGGAGGCAGTTAAATACCAGAGAATTGCAATGCAGTGCCTACATGAAAATGTACCTCAAAATTAAAGTAAAGAAATGGATGAATTAGAAGGTATAGAAATCAGAACCATGGAGGCCTGATATGAAGCTTTTGCAATAATTGGATACATGTTGTGAAGACCTTGAGTATATAGTGGTGGGAATAAGTAGGAATGAACAGAAAGAAGGTGCATTTCTAAGAAGGGATAGTACCTGAAATGAGGTTTTGTCTAAGTTTGCATTCGATATAATATTTGAATGAATGAATGCTGAACTTTGTGACTCTGGGTTATTTTAAGAAGGTGGCAAAAATACAGCTGCATGATTTTGAACTTGGGTGACAGAATGGAGATACCAGTAACAGAATAAAGAAGCTGGGAGAGAGGAAGGGGAGTGGGAAGAAAGGAATATGCTGTGGTCTGAATGTGTCTGCCAAAATTCATATGTTGACACTTAATTGTCCATGTGATAATATTGGGATAGAGCCTTTAGGAGGTGATTAACTTGTGGGAGCAGAGTCGTCACAGATGGGAATAAGACCTTATAAAAGAGGTTGAAGGGGAGCACTCTTCTGCCCTTCCACCCCTTCTGCCATATGAGGACACCTAGATTGTACCATTATGAGGGACGGGCCTTCGCTGGACACTGAATCTGCTGGACCTTGATCTTGGAATTCCCAGCCTCCAAAACTATGAGAAATTTCTGTTATTTATAAATTACCCAGTTTAAGGTAGTTTGTTGTAGCAGCAGAAATGGACTAAGACAGAAGGGAAAGGAAGGTGTTGGATTTGGCTTAAGAAGACATGTTGAGTTTAAAATGATGGTGGAACATCCCAGAGGAAGTGTCTAGTTTATAGTTAGAGAACAAAGCAAACAAGCAAAGAAATAAACAAGTATTGGAAAGGAGTGCTGGAGATTGCATGTTAGAACGGGCTGCGAGATACTCATTTGGAGTAATTGGTCAAGTAATAATAATGGAATACATCAGACTGAGTTCTGCAAGAAAGAAAAATAAGACTATAAAAAAGCAGAGAATTAAGGCTCATGACTTAGAAATTACTCACAATGATTGGGTTCTGGATTTGGCCTTGCTGCTGGACTTCTTGGTCCCATATGTCTAGGGTGAGGTCTTCTCCTGGCTGCTCACCAAGTTCATCCTCACCTCCTACGTCTTTCAATGTTGCTTATTCTATGCTGGGGCTTCAGCCTCTACCCAGGTTTACACACAGGTAGCTGAACCTCAGCTAGTGTTCTCTAGGCTTTTCTTCCCAACAGCTAGACCCTAGCCCAGGGTCACTTAGCTATAACTAGAATCCTAATTTAAATTAGATTAAAACTCTCTCCCCACAAATTCTCAGACTGTGCCAATTCCAGACACCTGTATTTCACCACGGCCTAGATATTTCTTCTGTTGTTCTTTTCACACCAGACCAGATCGACTGGACACAAATGCTGGGACACACCGATATGATCTGCCTGCCTTACTGCACCCTGTCCCTTGCCCCATTGATGTTCACGTCCACATTTCAGACCTGCCCTGGTTTTTCCTCGTATCTTTTCCTTCCACCCCCGTTGAACTGCTCTCTTACCTCCAAGGTAGGGGGCAAAATAGAGAATACATGATTCTTGGCATGACCTTCCTCTGGTCCTAGAGAAATGAGTCCCCACTAGGATTCTGTGAATCTGTCTGGATTATTTTATCTTCTTCCTTTTTTAAATTTGGTAGTCATCTCAGTAGCTTTTGAGAAGAACCACCTTTTTATGATGTTCCCACACAGCCTGGAAACCTTTGCAAAATGTTGTGGCCTTTTTGACTCTCAATTATCATCTGAAAGTTCCTCAGTGCTTGTCACAAATGAGATGACAATCTAATTTGGAAGCTTGACTGTTCCAAGGATGTCAACTTTCCAGAATAGAAACAAAGGAAATCATCATGGAAACAAAAAACTATTATGTTTTAGATTTTCTGAAAAAGAAGGTGTAATGTAATTTTTTAAATTAGTTGTGAATTTTTCTGAATGTTCCAGTCATTATCCGTCAGTGAAGTAACCTAAAGTTGTGATAGGAAATCTCATTTGTCAATTTTGCTTATAGAAAATTATTTTTGAAATGTTTATGAATAAAAATTCAAAATGAATAAAAGAGTATAAAATAAAATGTAAGTCTTGTCACATCCCATCCTCCGGTTTCCTAGTTCCCTGCTCCACCATTGTTACCACTTGTATAATTCTTTCAGAGATAGTCCTAATGTGCACACACACACACAGAAACACAAACACACATATCATCTCTTTATTTTCCTTTAAGTAGTGTATTATGCAATATTCTGTTTGTTTTTGGTTTTGCTTTGTTTTTACTTTCCGGTATCTTATGGGCTATCATTAGTAGGTTTACACAGTGCTGCTTTATTGTTTTCAAAGCTATAAGAGCATTCTGTTATTTGAATACATATAATTTAACCAGTTAATAAATGTATGTGTTAATGTATTGAAGAGCATTTATATTGTTTACAATATAGGCTATTAAAATAATACTATAATTAATATTTTTATACTTATTAAGATGACCAAGGGAAAGTGAAAATAGTGTACCTATGCAAGTGTTATTATAGGATAAATTCCCCAAAGTGTAATGTTTGAGTACCGAAATGAGGACATTTCAAATTTTCATGGATACTATGATTACCCATTTATACTCCATCAGTTCCTTCTGATGTATGAAATATGTTTCTTTGCACCACTGGACAGATTTACAACACAAAGAAGCTTAACAACAAAGTTTCTATATGAAACTTTATCTTAGTAGAATAAGCATTAATATTGCCAAATAGCAGAATATTTCCATTAAAAAAAGTTAGACATTTGACCTAAGACCATACAGCCCTTCCCAGATAACTGTAGGGGACCCCTGTGGATACCAAAATTCATGGATTCTCATGTCCCTCATGTAAAATGGCCATAGTGTTTGCATGTAACCTACGCACATCCTTCTGTATATTTTAAATCATCTCTAGATTACTTATAATACCTAATACAATGTAAATGCCATGTAAATAGTTGTTATACCATAATATACTTCTAATTTGTATTATTTTGCATTGTTACTTTCTAAATTTCATTTTCAATTTTTTTTTTTTTTTTTTTTGAGATGGAGTTTCGCTCTTATTATCCTGGCTGGAGTGCAATGGCATGATCTCAGCTCATTCCAACCTCTGCCTCTCAGGTTCAAGTGATTCTCCTGCCTGAGCCTCCTGAGCAGCTGGGATTACAGGCATGCACCACTATGCCTGGCTACTGTTGTATTTTTAGTAGAGATGGGGTTTTGCTGTGTTGGCTAGGCTGATCTGGAACTCCTGACCTCAGGTGATCCATCTGCCTTGGCCTCCCAAAGTGCTGGGACTACAGGCGTGAGCCACCATGCTCAGCCATTTTCAAATATTTTTAATCCATAGTTGAATCCACAAATGCCAAACCTGCAAATATGAACAGCCAACTCTAATTAGCTGCAAGCATGAAAAATAGAATAAATAGCTGTCCATAGTTTGATTTGAGAGGCTCAGAAGACATACTTGGTATTTTTTTCTTAATATCTTATTGGTGTTTTCTACCAATATTGTCTAATAAATATTTGATGGTTTTCAATTAATAAAATCCACTTAACCTATTTTATGTCATATTTTCCTCACAAGAGTCCTTGGAAATAAACAGGGCCCTGTATTTAAGTTCTTTTTACCCAGATCAAGCACTTTAAATGCTCATTGATTTGTTGACGGTCAGCAGACCAAGGATTCAGGAATTCTTTCTTCTGTGTCTGTGTTCCATGCCCTTTTCCTTTTGTGTTTGGGATTAGACTTGCCTGAAGCATGTGAAAGGAAAGAAAATATTATTTCCTAGTTATTTTCTTCATCTTTCCCCTAAGTTATGACTTTAACATATTATATTTTAAGGTATACTTTTCTTTTTTTATTTTTGAGACAGAGTCTCCCTCTGTCACCCAGGCTAGAATGTAATGGTGCGATTTTGGCTCACTGCAACCTCCACCTCCTGGGTTCCAGCAATTCTCTTGCCTCAGCTTCTAGAGTAGCTAGGATTACAGACGCTTGCCACCATGACCAGCTAATTTTTGTATTTTAGTGCAGACAGTGTTTCACCATGTTGGCCAGGCTGGTCTTGAACTCCTGACCTCAGGTGATCCACCTGCCCCAGCCTCCCAAAGTGCTGGGATTACAGGCATGAGCCACTGTGCCTGGCTTAAGGTATAATTTTCTTAATGCGCAAAGTGTCCTAAAAGGTTGAAAGTAAATGCAAATTTTATGAATTGAATAAAAAAGCTATCAGGGTTGCTCGTTTTTCTAAACAAAGACTCTAGTAAATCTTTTCGGAAAGAAATATTTTCCAAAGAAAAAACTCCCTATTTTACTTGTAGTGCAAATCTGAATTATAATATGTATGTCACTTAAAATGTTTTTTCTTTGTGCATTTTTCTAATGTTCCCAATATAGTCCTTAGAAAAAAATGGGTACTTATTAAACATTGTCTGACCCCCTAGATTATTTTATGGTTAATTATTCTCTATTCTTTTGCTCTTACATATATTTAACTTTTGGGACTATTTAGTGCATTAAGAAAAATCTGTCTTTTAATTTAAAATAATGATTAGATATCATCATATTGAAAGACCAGAAAAACCCCACCATTTGCCACATAAGAGGGATTCACTAATTACTAAGTTTTGTTGACTAGCGGAAGACTGATCTAGTATCATTTGTGGTGTTATCTTTTTTTTTTTTTTTTTCCTTCTCGGAATAGATGCAGATTTTACCATTTGTTTCTCATGACATGTTCATATTCTTTGTGTACTATGTCATGCAGAAAAAATGAATAGCAGTATGGAAGCAGCATATTTATGTGTTTAAAAAGTAAGTTTTGGTTTTCTCCAAATTACTTTATCCTTTGGTGTTATGAAACATACTGACACTAGAATTCTTTCTAACAAGAATTTCCTCCTTAATGGGGAGAAAGCATAATGGCAATTGAAAACAAATGTTGCTTAGGCATTTTACAACATTGTAGAATTTCCACTTATGGGCACATTGGATTTTTGACCAATTCGGCTCAAGAGTTAGGGATGCTTTCTTTTGAGAACAAAGACATTAGGAGAGCTTTACGTGAGAGACTCTTTGTTATGGTCTAAGCATCTGCTGAATTGTCACAATCCACTTGGCTAAATCACTGTTTTGTGTGAGTTCAGTAAACTTCTGTTATTAAAAAAAGAGGCAATGAAAGCACTGAAATTTAGGAAAAGATTTAACCAAAGCCTCTGGGAGATGGGAAAAAAATGGAGAACACAAGGTGATTTAGAAAAGAGTGTCAGCTCTGGAGAGTTGAGCCCTCTCATTGTGACCTTTGACTATGGACTTGACCATGTTTCCTCATGAAACAAAACAAAACAAAACAGTTGTTTCTGTTACCTGATGCCCCTGGTATCAACCCTTTCCTTCAGCAACAAACTTGAAGAGATTTCATTTGCATACTCGGTGTGGGTACCTTCTGGCTACTCTCTAACTATTTATCAAACTTTGTGTTTTAGAGCAGGGGTTGGCACACTTCCTGTAAATGACTGGACAGCAAATATTTTTGGTTTGTGAGCCATATAGTCCCTGTTGCAACTCTTCAATTCTGAAAGCAGCAGACATTGAACTCTGAAAGAGATGATTTGTAAACAAATGAACCTGTCTGTGTTCAATGCATATTTACTTACACAATTAACGAGTGAGCTTGATTTGGCCCACAGGGTATAGTTTGCCAACTTTTGTGTTAAAGGATGGGTAACTTTCCATTTATTCATTGTTGACTTATTCATTAACTAACTTAACAAGTGTTTATTGGGCATTTACTAATTGCCAAATACTGTAAATAACTGTATTCTAAACTTCACTTTGCTTTAACAAAAGAGAACCAGCAAGGCAAACTTATCAAGCAAATTAACAATGGCAACACTACCTGAAATATTTAATTTTCACAAAAACAGAGTGTAGAAAATGGAGTATTAGCCTGCATTTATATTTAAATAAGTTCTTTGGGTAAAAACATAAAATGATTCTCTATATAGTCAGAATACCATCAATCTGTATTGAAGGTCTGCTTGAATACAGCAGAGCAGGATTAGATATTTTGAGCATATCCTATATAACTCAAGGGTAGGTATACTGGTCAATGTAGTTAATAGGTATGAAAATGCAAAGCCAATTTGCAATAAAATACAGTGTTATATTTTAAGTCTATTCACGTGTTAAGGACAAAGCATGCACGCACATACAATCACAGATTAAATAACATGCATGTGAGGCTTATAATGCAAAGCTGGTGGACATATTACTAAATTAAGTTTTTGAGAGTGTTCCAGATCTGTGAAGTTGGTTTTATCTCAGCCACCTTATCCTCTTATAGATCAATGTGTTTCCTCTGAAAGGTAAGGTGTGTATGAGAAAATAAAAGGAAGGAACATCTCCATTTCTGTGTAAAATGGAGAGGATTGAATCACAGTCTTTCCAAAGTAAAAAAGGCAAAACTCTTGTCATCCTTGTTATAAAAATGGAGTATTAAAATGGATTTCAGCAAACCTTGATATAAAAATATTTTACAAAGTCCCAGGCTAACTTCTCTCATTCATAAAAATACTGAATAAAATATTAGCAAAATGAAACTGTGACATTTGAAAATGATGTTGTGTCATGAACAACTTGAGTTTATCTTAGGAATGCAAGGTTGGTTTAACATTTAAAAATTGATGTAATTTATTACATAAGCATGTATTACAAAAGAAAAGAACCATATGATCCTATTAGTGGATGCAGAAAATATTTGATAAAATTCAATACCCATGGAAATGGCTAAAATTTAAAAAAACTCTTAGCTTTTAAAAAATCTATGGGAAACATTAACTGTGGTTAATTGTGAAATAATAGATATTCTACCTGAAATTGGGAATGAGAGAATGGTGTAAATTGTCACTATGTCGATTTAACATTGTACTAGAAGTCACCAGTGCAATAAAGCAAGAAAAATAAAATGTATAAAGAGTGAAAAGGGAAAAATAAGCTGTTACTATATGTGTATGCAGAGAATTTAAAGAATCTGCAGATAAACTATTAAAATGACCAAGTGATTTTAACAAGGTCACTGAATACAAGGTGAATATATAACAGTTAGTGTATTTCTATGTATCTACAACAAACAACTAGAATCTGAAACATAAAGTAATTAATACCACGCCAAAACCAGTAAATATCTAGGGACAAATGGAATAAAAGAAATGTAAAACCTCTAACCAGAATATTTAGAAACTTACAGAGAAATTAGAGACCTAAATATATGGGAGGAAATAGTTTGTTCATGAATTGAAATACTCAATCACTTATGTATTTCCCCAGTTATATATACCTTTCTTGAGGGTGAGAGAAATAAGTTTTTTTTGTTTTTTGTTTTTTTTTTTTAAAGAGAAGGGTAAAGGAAAGATGTTACATGCTTTATCTGTGCAATTTGAATATCCCAAGTTCAACTATCATATTGATAGGATGCTTACCAAGTTTTGGGCATTTGGAATTTAGAGATGAATAGGATACGGCCCATACCCTTGAGAACCTCAAGAAGTATGTATATGTGTGTAAACGCAAATAATATAATAGAATGAGATTGGTGAGACAAAGTGGGATGGAAGGTTCCCACTTTGTTATGGGGCTTCATCCTTGTTGGCAAACTTTTCTACTCATAAGCTGCTTTTCAAATTGGAATATGCCTAAAAGTTATTTTAAAATGTGTTTAATGTGCAGATTCCAAGGCCCTATCCCCAGAGATTCTGATTTGATGGATCTGGAGGCTCAGCAAAATTAGACCTCAATGGCTGCTGAAGAGCAGTTTGGGAACTACCCTTGCAGGTGTTTTTCCAAGCTGGTATTTTAGAGATAACCCTCACAAGGGTGTGGAAGATGAACTGAAAGAGAGGAGGAAAAGGGGGTACAGGGAGGAATCTCATGCAAGAAGGAACATAAGGAGATGATTGCAGAACATCAAGAGAGAAATGACTTTAATGGATCACTTCTCCTAGAATTCCCTGTGTCTGTGTGAGTCTGGTGGTGCCCTTTGTGGTGAGCATCCTGAGTATGGGAAGCTCACCTTTTTGGTATTTTGTAACTTTCAGTGCCCAGCATGGTGTCCTGTGATTCCTCAGCTGGTGCTTATGAGTGAGTGAGAGATCTGGCCTACCCATGCAACCTTTCTGGGGCATGTGCATTTTGTTTTTGGGATGCTTCAGCTCCTCCTCATTTCTCTTTTGCCATCTTGGATTCTTTGATGCCACCTTCCATGCAAGAATGCCATCAGGTGTCCCTGGTTTGTCCTGGCCTATTGTGTCCTGGTAAGTCTCTCTCTGTTTCTGTCTCTGTCTCCGTCTCTCTCTCTCTCTCACTCACTCACTCACTCAGCGAGTCACACTCTCACTCTCACTGATATAGTATCCTCAGTGTCTAGCTCCATGCCTGGCTCATAGGTGTTCAAGGAAGACACAAAGAATTCATGATTAAAAATACGAATGAGTAAATGAATGAGGGCAGGCAGGCGGCAGGCCTTTGAGCATGTAGACTTTCCTCCTAGGAAACCAGCAAAACGTCTGCTCTGAAGGCAGTGAGTGAGAGGATTAATTCTAGCAGCAAGGCTACCAGTGCCCCCAGCCCAACTGAGCTAAAATAGCTCCCTCCTGCCAGTCAGTTAGATCCAAAACCAGAGAGGGGAGGGCATTCACTCCAGACTGCTCCCTGAACAGACACACGCGCCTGACTTTTGGAAATGACAACTTGTCTATGAGGCAGGACATAATTTATGGAGATTCGCTGGGTTGGATGTTAGATATTTCCTAGGATTTTGGAGTCCAACATTTGTCCTTTGGATTTAAAGGAAAAATAATGAAGTTATAATTCAGAACAAAGCTCTGCCTCTGGGAGAAAAATAGATGCAAAAGATCCCTGGGTAAGTGCTGGAGAAGGCAGGGGCCGGCACGCTGGCTCTTGGCAAAGCCAGCTTGGCCCGCGTGCTGGGATGAGCAGCCAGGGAGACCTGTGCAGGATCTCAGACCCCAGCTTACACGGGAGAGGCTGAAATGTCCCTGGGCTCCTCTCTGCATTCTCTGTGGCAAATTCAGAAAAGGGATTAAGTAAGAGTTTCATCCTCTTCTTCCTGCTCCCCAATTTAGCCACTGATATGGAAAAACGATCATTTGAAATGAAAGCCCCTTAATGAATATTTAGCTTTCTCTGTTTTGCCACAAATTATTTTAACATTCCTTGGAGCCTCCACCTCCCTCCTTATTTTACGAACTTTCACATTTTAATGTCAAAACAACTCTAAGAAGTAGAAACAGCTTGCCCGTAGAGCCTGCTCTGGGAAGCTAACGTATTTTGCAGTCACACTCCTGTGGTTTGGTGATTGGGGTCAGTTTTAATGCGCTGTGTCTTGCATCCACATGGGGTTTAATTTTCCATTTCAGAGCATATCACCAGTTTCATATGGATTTAATGTTACCGATCTTTCATATTACTTTGATTTTCTTTCTCAAGTAATTTGTCCTCTCTTGGTTCCTACTCGTAATCCTGTTTTTTAATATATGGTTTTATTCTTTACCTATATGATCCTCAATTTCTCCATCTATGGAATGTAGACAACATTGCCATTTTCCTAATTTGCTTTGAGGATTAAACTAATATATTTAGAGCACTTAACATAATACTTGGCACACATAAGCTTCTCACCGACATTGGCTCTCAATTTTGTCCATTTCTACCTAATAGAGACACTGAGCCGAACACAATACTAAATATAAATTTTTCATGAAGAAAAATATTATACCAAGTTTTATGGTGTGTCCTCAAAGCTCATGCCACTTTGTCATATACTTGTTTGCAAAAATGTGTGTGTGTGTGTGTGTGTCTCTCTCTCTCTCTCTCTCATCAGACTGTCTTCCTTCTGGGCAAGACAGCATCTTACTAAGTCCTGAAGGCCCAGCAGGTACATAGAGCCAGCACCAGGTTCGCATATAACAATTACTGGGTTACAAGCAGAAGTGCAGGAATCAGAAAGGCCTGGGCTTTAATCCTGGGCTGTGGATTCCTTGGCTAGTTAATTCTCTGCATGTTGATGTCCTCATCTGTAAACTGGAGATAGTAATGCCTGCCTTTCTAAGTTGTTCTGAATATTAAAGAGGCAATCATTGGGAATGTTTAGTCAGGCACTGGCTCTTAGGGTATGTGCTAAATAAATTATAGTTTATTAAGACATAAGTTGATAGCATATAATTTTTTTTTAAACCAGTATGCACTTTCCACTCCATAACCACTTTATTTTCATTGATATGAGAACCTGTCAGAGTCCTGCCTAGTAACACGCTACACATACAGGACCTCAGGGGTCCTTGGTGCTGACCAGTGAAGTGTCTGCCTCCAGCCTCCTCCTCCATGATGGGCCCTTCTCCATATAGCAGTCAGTATGGCCTTTGCAAAAGTCGATCTGGTGATGCCACCGCACTGCTTTAAATCTTGGAGCGACGGTCCATTGTTTTTGAGACGAACAGAACTCCACAAGGCTCCACATTGGCCCTATTCACCTTCCTACTTCCTCTCAAGTTACTTTCTCATGTCTCCTCTCTAGCCACACCTCTCTTCTTTCAGTTCTTGCTGACACAAGACATTTGCATGTTTTTCCTTCTATTCAGAATGCTGTTATTCCCTCAGTGACTTGTTAACTCCCAGTCATCTCAGCTTTGCTTAGCCTAAACCTTGCTTCTTGGGAAGCCTTGCCTGAGCCATCTAATAGGGTCAAATCTAATATCGCATTCTCTCCTTGCAATGAATGCCTTTCTTTGTAATATTCTGTACAGTCACAGTTTTATATTTGGTAATCTTTATCCCCACTGAGACCTTACAAAAGCTCGTGTGATTATTCAATTAATATATATCTCCTGCACTGTACTGTGGGGTCCAGGAGGTAAAGGACCTCCTTCTGTTTTGTGCATTATTGTATCAAGGACTCCTATTCATTTGGTTTACACTGGCCTGGCCCTGCCAGTTACTAAACTGACACGATTCCATATGAGTAGGCAAATAACTGACTCCTATATACCCTGAGTGCCCCTTCTGCCACCCCAGCTGCCCACCTGAAAACTGTGCCCACACCCTCCCCACACACAATTCAGGAACAAAAGGTGCAATACGTGGCACAGCAGGGCTCTTTGAAACCCTGCTTCAGCACCTTGACTGGCGCCCGTGCCATGCCCAAGGTCTTGCCGTTCTGAGCTATTTTGAACATCACATGGCAAGTGTTTGGTAATGTCACTTGATAAACATTTATTGGATGAAGAGGATGCTTACTGAAAGGAAACTCAGTTGTGGTTTCAGAGTGGGGCTCAGCTTGCCCTGCAGCTGTTGCCTGAGCTGTAGTCTTGATCCTTTATTCCCAAGTGCCCAGGGAGTTTCTTCACCAGAGGCCTTTCTTCTGACTGAGTGCACCATTCCTATGATGGTTGGGATTTGAGACCTGGGATCCAAACTAGAAAATGTGGCAATTGGGGAACATCAACCCCCAAACAAGTTCATATTCTCTCCTCTGAACCTCTGAACATTTGCTCCACGATGGATGGGTCGATAGAAATAAGGAGAAATATGGTTGGCAAGAGTTCACAGAAGCACTCACTGTGTCTTCTGTTTCCACCTTAGGCCAGCCCTTTTCTTTTCCTGTGTAAAATAATTAAATGTTGAGATAAGAAATGAATACTTTTTTCTTGTTTCACGAGACAGGGTAAACCCAGAGCCCTTGCTACCCAGGGGGTGTTGAAGATGGGAAAATAAAGGATGGTGCTGGGCCCATGATAGGGAAGTATGCTAAGTGTGACGGCATGGAAGACAGAGGCAGGGAAGGAATTTGATTGCTCATCAGGGGAATCTCTATTTCACAATTCCAAGAAGCAAAGTCCCTTTCCCTCAGCCCTGCTGGCCTGCCGTGGCATTTGGGAATTGTGCAGTGGTAAGGCACACGTCGAGGTCAGTGAGGGGCCCCAGCTCTCAGGGCTTTGACTGTGATTCACCAGCATGGGGTGAAGTGGATGGAAGGCATAGGTCAAAATGAAACAATAGCACCTGTGCAAAGCAGTATGCCACCAGGTTAAATCTTACTAGAATGTTATTGATTCTTTCATTATTTTAAGCGGGGATAAAAAGGTGAATGGCATACAATGGTTTCCCTTATTTTGGCTTCAAAGAGAAGATAAAAATGTGCAGAAATAACAATAATAAGTAGAATAGAAAAGTACTCAGGGAATTTAGAAAAAGAGATTATTTTCTACAGGGGTAGACACTGTTTCATGGGGAAGGTACAATTTGGGGTTTGAAGGGCATGTAGAACTTGAACACAAGAAGATAAAGAAGAAACGATTTATCACAAGTGTTTAGCAGAGAATGATCTAATCAGAGCTGTGACAGTGGTGTGCTGGGTGAGTTCAGGACGAGAGGTGAGGGAAATTTGGGCAAGGGGATACAATTCTATTGTTTGGGGCCGTGATGACTGAAGGCCTAGAAAGGTGGTGGTCAGCAAGAGAATTGTCTGTTCACAGCCTCTGGAACGTGAGTAGACTTGGAAGGCAGGCTGCGGAGAAGTGGGCAGAGGAGGGAGGATAACAGAGCCATTAGCATAGAACTGGTAAAAAAGAATAGGTAAAGAGGGAACATCTGGTTTAGTTTAGTTTTCCTGAGCTTAAGAAGCCAACAGGAAGGAGGATACAGACATGAGATGGACAGTTAGAGAGAAAGATTAGAGCTGAAGGTGAAGGTCACGACCAAGCTATAGATTTGGGGGTGAAATTTATGAAAGTAAAGGGAAGCCACAGGCAATGATGAGATTGCCTGCAGACAGACTTTAGAGAGAAACTGGGCAGTGAGGGGGTACTGACAGCAATCCAAAGGAGACAGGCATAGTGATCTGGGAATCCCCTGCGTGCCAGCAGCTCCTGACTTTGCATCCAATGATGCAGTTGAGGTGAGTAGAGAGAGGGAGGCCTGTGTAAAAGGGTGAACGTTGACTTTTAGACTCTATCAGTCTATGTCTAGGCAATGTCTAGTCCCAGGGTGCTGAGGACTTTCCTGATTTTAGTATGGAAAGGCCCCATCTCAGGCAAACTGGTACAGTGAATTACCCTATATATCTCAAATCTTCCTGCCGTGAACTTACTGCATACATAATCTTTTTTTACTTTTTACCAGAGGATCAAATCTTTCCCGTTGAGGCATCTGTGCATGGGAAGAGCACTGTCATCTGCAGGTTGCTCAGCAACCCTGCTGTGTGTTCAAAACACATGGTATTACTTGGACCAGGCTGGCCAACTTTGCCCCCTAATGGGCCATGTTTATACCTAAAAGTAGCCCAGTGAGCTTCAGCTTTGATGAAAAATGGACAAACCATTTTGGTGCGGAAGTTTGAAGCTATGAGCTCGACGAGAATGGGCTCTATCACTATTGGATGTTCTTCATTTGCTGTGCATGTGACCTTGGAATATGGGCTTTGGTCATGGGTGAAGACAAAAGAGACAGAGAAACATCAGGGAATGCCTAGTTTGATACATTATTCAAGGCTTCATCTTGAAACTGGAAACAGGTGTCCTTGAGTCTAAGCAGACATATGTAAACCAAGGCCCCAAATAACTGAATGCAGATACACCATCAACTCCCCTCTATGGACAGTGGCTCTTGGGAAAACTCGTCAAATTATCCACGAAGGTACACCCTAGATATTTATGAAATATTCAGCTCTGAACTTGGCTGTGCAGGAGAGTCCAAAGAAAAACCCATTACAGTTCTTGTTTTAGGGGCATCAAAATTCAGTCAAGAAATAGAGGCAAATACACCTGAAAAAAAATCTGGAAAAGCTTCACATTGTGAGGCATAAAAGTAGGTATTCTAGAAATTCAGAAGAGGGGATATGGGTGTGGGCAGGAGAAACTTAAGAGGGCTTCATGGAGCAGGGCGTGCTTCTGTGGGGGATTGAGGAATAGAGAGGAGACAGTGTCTTCACAGAATCACAGCCATTAGTGAAGGCTGAAAAGTCAAGTCTCTTTCTCCGGGAGCCCAGTATCACCTCCATTACTTTACTCTTGCTTCTGTCGCCAAAGGCTGTATTTAAAACATGATAGGTGAGCAAGAGGACAGACATTTCACCTTCTTTCCTCTCCTGTAGTCACTTTTTGATTGCTGATGGCAACTGTAGTTGGTTTCTTGCTCAACTTCCAAATTCTCAATCGCATCACATGTCTCTGGGTCACGTCACTGGTGTCCTGAGTTGTGGTATTATATTATAGATTATGGACCAGGCGCGGTGGCTCACGCGTGTAATCCTAGCAGTTTGGGAGGCCGAGGTGGGTGGACTGCCTGAGCTCAGGAGTTCGAGACCAGCCAGGGCAACACGTGAAACCCTGTCTCTCCTAAAATACAAAAAAAACTTTCCTGGGCATGGTGGTGTGCACCTGTAGTCCCAGCTACTCAGGGGGCTAAGACAGGAGACTTGGTTGAACCCGGGAGGCATAGGTTGCAGTGAGCCGAGATCATGCCACTGCACTCCAGCCTGGGTGACAGAGCAAGACTCTGTCTCAAAAAGAAAAAAAAATAAAAAAATAAAATTATGAGGGCTATCAATGTTTATCTTTTCTTTTTACTTTTCTCATGTACTTGCCAAGGCAGAGGAGCTGAAATAATTTCTCTAAGAACTGTTAAATTTTCTGCTACAGTCAAATAAGGTGTGGTAGGCTTTACTCTTCATCCTGTCAGTGTGTGGTAATTTTCCAAATTCTACCAACAAAAAGCATGGGGTTCTGTTTGACCTGTTTGGCTAATGTTTCTAGGTGCCCTAACATTTCGGAAGGACCTCCTCAAGCTCCTCTGCTTGGACCTTGGTTGGACTCCTTAGGATTTTGGATTTAATAGCCTGAAATGCAAAGGCCAAGAGCGCCAAGTGACTCACTCTGATTTCCTTACTGGGGGCCAGTTTGCAGCACTTTCCTGGCAAAGCAAACCTCTAAAGCATGTAGCAATTGCTGTGTACTTAACTTTTTGCAGAAAAGGGAAATGCAATTGGATGGGTAGCTTCTTGGAGGGAGGTTTTGGTAACAGATTGAATACATAAAGATGAGTGGCAGGAGCCAGCTTGGGGATGGATGAGGATGGCAGGTTGGCGGGGCTGGGAGAGGTGAGGGGCCATGAGAAAGAGTGGTGGGAATGAGATGGCAGCACCTCCGTCCCAAGGAACTTTGCACATAGTGATGAAACAGTCTACCAGTGATGACATAGTCTACTGTGCTATGTCTTGTACTGAACTTGCAGTTGAACAGATGGTACAGTTCCTCCCTGTAGGCTGGTGTCCCAACTTTTGTGTTAGTCTAGTGTGGCTGACGTGGGGAAATATTAAAAGTAAAGAACTGTGAGGAATCTGGACTCCAGGGACTGCTCAAAAGCCACCCTGACCAATATCCCCGTTTATGACATTGCAAATTCTGTTCTATTCATCCTCAGTGCCTGACACATAATGAGTGTTTGTTGATCAAATGAGTGACCACGTGGGACTCACTGAAGAGTCGTTTTGTGAGAGAAAGGGAATACATAACAAGCTTTCCCTTGTCTTGGCAGGTCTTATCATGACAAATCTCAAACATAAAATTCAGGCTGGGCACGGTGGCTCATGCCTGTAATCCTAGCACTTTGGGAGGCTGAGGTGGGTGGATCACCTGAGGTCAGGAGTTCGAGACCAGCTTGGCCAACATGGTGAAACCCTGTCTCTACTAAAAGTACAAAAAATTAGCTGGACATAGTGGCGGGTGCCTGTAATCCCAGCTACTTGGGAGGCTGAGGCAGGAGAATCGCTTGAACCCAGGAGGCAGAGGTTGCAGTTAGCCAAGATCGTGCCACCGCACTCCAGCCTGGGCAATAGAGTGAGACTCCATCTCGAAATAAAAAACAATCATTCCAATCTTTCAGCTATTTTAGTGGCTCATCATTACCTTCCCCATCACTGCCTTCCCAATCTCCAGAGTTAGGCATGCTTAGTTAGGCAAATGAGGATAACTTGCAGTATCTCAAAATGTGACAAATGGGTCTTTGATCTAAATATTTTCTTGAGCTAGAAGGCTATGGGCAGAGAGGATGGAACCCTGACTTCTCCATTGCTGCTTGCCACTGGGGAAAAGCATTAGGAATTCAATGCCCTTTGTGTTCACTGCAGGAGTCGTCCTGCTGCCATGTTATGTTCCTGTCTAGAATTGCAGAGAAGAGATGTCAGGACTTGAAAAACTGCATATGCCGACATGTTTGGGGTAACGTTATCACTCTGTGGAAAGCGTTCCACTGCTCTTAAAGTTCGTAAAAAATTATGTTTTCATCACCTCAGAGGGACCAAGCCAAACATTTGGTAAATTTCTGCCTCAGTCTGTTTGTAGACTGTTGATGAAATGAAAGATGCCTGCTTCAAAACCTCATCACTACTGGACCTGAATGGGGCTGTATTTTGCAGTTTCAGTACACATACACACACACAGACACACACACGCACACACATACATAGACACATTCAGATACACACAAAGGCACACAGAGACACATACACAGACACAGACACACACACAGAGACAGACACATATTGATAAATATACAGGTGGAAATGGGGAGCATAATCCCTGATAAATAGAGAAATTTTGTTGAAAGGTCTCCTTATGCAGAAATAACTCCTACAGATAAATAAATATCAAACAAATCTGAACAGTTGGTGAGATACAGGCTTGATCAAAGTTCATTGTGACCTAGCGAAGCAGACCTTCCATTGGATTCTGGTGGATTTAACTCATATGCAAGATGACATGGGCTGGATATGTGTGTGCACCCTGACTCGTGTTATGAGCCTCTATTTCTGCAACAAAACCTAAATCAGGGAGAATGGAAAGCTCTGGGTCTGAGTTTAGTGACTGGGCTCAATCTATACATGAATAACACTGAATTTATGTCCAAATTTTGCCAGAGACAATCAGTGGTTTTTAGCAAACGCCAAACTAAATAAGCTCTTGATAAAGGGTTTTGCAAGGTATCCCCCTAATCTCTTACCCTTTAGAAAGGACTTAACATTTTTTCAAAGGGACCTGATCCTATTGGCCTGAAATTACCACATAGGTGACACTTTGACATGCTATATTACCCTTAAACAAATTTATTTACTTCTAATAGAACAAAACTAAAATATATCCAGTGCCTGAGGGCCTCTACATAGGAGATAATCAGAGCAATGAAAACGAATCTCTCCCTTCAGTCTCCTTGGATTGAAGGAAATGGCTCAGAACAATGCCTCTGAAGGTTGCCAGACCAAAAGGATGAACCTTGTCCATTGTTAAAAGCCTCCCGGTCTGGATGTCTGTTTATATTTTTCATATGTGAACTTGTGACCCAATAATAAACTACCTGGCTCTCAAATCCATTTCCTATCGTAAACCTTTCACCTGGGCCAGCCGTGGGCAGGTGCGCTTCTGCCAGTCGCCTACCCCTGCTGCTGATTCTAGCCATGAGCATTTGTTCCAGGGCGCAGCCAGCACCTTTTAAATTCTGTCTGAACACCTTGTGACTGGCTGCTGTGTGAGGAACAGGACAAAAATCCTCCCAGCTGCCTCCAGCAGGGCTGGTTCTGACCCATGTTTCTCCTCTGGGCGTGAGAAGGATGCTTTGTGTGGTCAGTTGAGCAGCCACAGTGGCCTTTCTATGTGAGGGTGAGCCGATCATGGGTTCTGGTTGGCTCTGTGCCATTCTGCCATACCCAGAAACCCATGAAGACCCTAATGCCTGAGAGTTACAAACACGCCTCAAATTAATTTTCTTTCCTTTTCTTCCAGTTCACTTTCAGGCCAGGCTGTGCAACCCTTGAGTGTGCACATCTCCTCTGGGGTCAGGCTCTTGGTGTTTTCTCCTGGTGGACTCCCAGACTCCTGAGGATTTCTCAGGCTGCTTCCCTGCCTGGAACAATCTTCCTAGCTGCTCTTCTTCTGGCCATATCCCTCTTTCCTTCAGGTCTCAGTGTTTTTCTAAAAGGCTTTAAGCTACCAGCGTGGTTTGTAATTTTCTACACACACATCATACTCATTTTCTGCAAAAACACTTACCACAATTAGTAAAGATATATGTGTACTTATTTACTATCTTTCTCCCAAAATAAAGAGTAAGCTCTATGAGAATTAATACCACATCTTTATTGTTACTTTACATCTAACACTTACATTGCTGTAGATTGTCAATAGATAGACCGCGATTGAATCAATGAGTGAGACTATTGTCAGATCCTGAAAATGCCCAGGACTCTGCATTAGTTTTCCCAGAAAAGGTGAGAAAACAACAGCTTTGCCTCTCTTCCTCTTGGAAAACTAGGAGAGTCAAAAGGAGAGTTAGCATGACAGGGAATAGAAAGATACATCCAGTAAGAGTTTCGTTATTGTCCAAGAAAAATATCAGTAGGCTAAGCTAACACCTTTGTGCTGAGCCCAGACATGCCTGGTCCTACCAGCTACCTTGCCAGCATTTCCCGCTCTGCCTGGTCTGGCAGCCCGGGTCAGAGCCTCCATCTCCCTGTATGGTTAACTATTAGAGTTACTGTAGAATTGTTGGCACATCATTTATCCCCTGGCATCTTCTCAACAAGGATTAATCATCCCCATGGGACTTGTTTATGTACTTGATTGGTTTTGATAATTCTTAGTGCCTTCTGCAGGGGCAAGTCCTTTGCACAGAGCTTATGGAAGGCTAGGATATCTGCTAGCTAAGTTGCTCTCAGTAAAGTCAATTCAGTTCCTTTCAGTTCCATTCCACGCAATCAATCTTTGCTTAACTACAATGTAGATAAGTAGTGGTTAATGAAACCATTCCCTAAGCCACTCAAGGAATTTCCTCTAATAGGTGGCATTGGTGTTTTCTGGTCTCTTTGGGAACCTCTAAGTGTTGCTGCACAGGTCTCTAGATCTTTGGAGGTTTTTGATGGGGTTGGGGAGGAGTGATGCTGGAATGGCTTATTCACCTGTGGCTTCCAGAGTGACCATTTCAGGCAGGACACCACCCAGGCGAGGTTACCTTTGCCAACGACCTCTTAAATCTTTTTTAGTAGTCCTTTTTGTCACCATTTATCTTTCATGTGTTGTCTCCTGTCCTCATGTCTTTCTCTCTCTCTCTGCTGTGTTGGTAAGCATGGACACTGACAAACTCAGGGGTATCAGTTTCTACCTGGGGTCTGGATCTAGACTGTTGGTAGGATCTGATTTGAGTCAGGGGTGTTATTTCAATACCTTTTGCAGTATTTTCTTTATTATCATTTCAAGTGATTCCTTTTGTTATAAACTTGCTATGGTTGCCTTAACTGAGCACCTACTACGGGCCAAGTGCTCTGAGCCCTGCTTTCAAAATAATTCATAATTCATTACAGAAAACAGATGCTTGAGTAAACATAAAGCAAAGTGACATCTCATGTTGCATACGTGTGTGAGTGTGTATGAGTGTTGTATAGGGATTGCTGTCCTACCCTGATAAGACCAAGTCCCTGAATTAGTTCTTGTTGTGTTTCTGATTGGTAAGAATTTATACATTTACATCAGGGGTTGCAAATTCAAATGTCTATGTGATTCAGGCAGAAAATATGTATGAAAGAAACTGTGGGACTATGATATATTTGAGAGAGCACGCCTACTCTAAGGAGGCTAGTGGCTATGCAATATTTGCTGATTACTGCTATTCAAGAATGAGGAACCAATGTTGCCTGCTCTTTTGATTATTCAAGAGAACATAAAAATCCACATTTCTTACGTGACTTTTCCCAATGTCTAAATCATGCTGTTGGCCAAAAAACATCCAACCTACTTCTGAATGCAGCTCGCAGCCACCAATTTAAAAAACTGGTTTGCACCAGGAATGTAGACTTTTTGATGAATATCTTAGCTGAACTGAAATTGTTGGGTCTAATTTTGGGGGCTTTTAGCTACTGTATTATCAGTTTATCTCCTGTGGTGCTGATGGCCTCAGCTACCATGGGTCGCTGTGTACTCTCTGATGATCCATTATCCTCTGGAAGATTCACCTTATTTGTTGCTGTGCATGTGGAGAGAACTTCACAAGATGCCAGCAAAAATCACTGAATTCTGTCGCTTTGAACGCTGCTGGGTTGCCCTGGTTTCTGTTTCCTCTATCATCCTCTCTGCCTTTATGTGAATTCTGCCTTCCCTAAATTCTGTTCTTTAGAATCTCCTTTTCTTTGTCACATCTCTTCTGTTCTCTTGACTCTCTGGCAGAGACTAGTTTAGTTGTTCATGAAAACAGTTTATTCTTCTTCCTAGGCATATAACTGGATGAGACCCCCCAGCCTTCTCCCTGCGGCTAGGGAAGACCATATGACTGACCAGTGGAGTTCGCCTGGACTAACATCAACTGCCTCCTACGTGCAGGCTTCCCAGTCCTGTAGTTCCTTACCCAGTGGCTTGATGCAGATAATCACGGCGCTGTTAAAAGCCAGGTGTTGCATACAGCAGACCACTAAGATGGAAGGACGATGAATTCCTCCATTAATACCTGGGAAGAGTTTTCTGTTTGCTCAGAAACCCCTGTACTTTACATGAGTGAAATGAACTGATAGTGCATTTGAGTCATTATCTGTTTTGGTCTGTGCTGTGGTTTGGATGTGGTTCGTCCTGCCAAAACTCACACTGAAATCCGCAGTGTGGCCATGTGGGGAGGTGAGGTCTAATGGGAGGTGGTGGGTCATCGTATGGATCCCTTATGACTAGATTTATGCTTTCCCATGTGGGTGAGGGAACTCTCCCTCTAGAGAGATTGGATTAGTTCCCACAAGAGCAGGTTGTTAAAAAGAGTCTGGGGCATCCTCACTTTTTCTCTCTGGTTTCCCCTCTCACCATGTGATCTCTCTGCCTATGCCCCCTCCCTTTCCACTTTCTACCATGGGTTGAAGAAGCATGAGTCTGGGGACAGTGGCTCATGCCTGTAATCCCAGCACTTTGGGAGGCTGAGGCAGGAGCATTGCTTGAGCCCAGGAGTTTGAGACCAGCCTGGGCAACATAGTAGGACCCTGTCTCTACGCAAAATACAAAAACAAAATCAGCTGGGCGTGGTGGTCTGTACCTATAGTCCCAGCTACTTGGGAGGCTGAGGTGGTAGGATCTCCTGAGGCTGGGAGGTCGAAGTTGCAGTGCATCATGAATGCACCACTGCATTCCAGTCTTGGTGACAAAGCGAGACCTTGTCTCAAGAAAGCAAAAGCAAACAAAAAGCAAGAAGCAGCATGAGACCCTCACTAGATACAGCTGTCCAATCTTAGACATTTTAGCCAGCAGAACTGTGAGCCAAACAAACCTTTTTTTAAAAAATAAATTACTCAGCCTCAGATATTCTGTTGTAGCAACACAAAATGGACTAAGACAGGGTATGTTAATGGACTGTTAGATGTCTGCTAGACTGTAAGCCACATAAAATCAGAGTGAATTCTCTAATTGTCTTTTCCAAGCTGTGTTCCAAGAACCAAGCATAGAAGCAAACACACCATAGGTGTTCAGAAAATGCTTCTGGAATAAATGAATGAAAGAATTTCTTCATAGAACTTTGTTAGGGACTTAGCCATCATACATCCATCATATACCTCAGTCTTCACAGCATAACAAATGAAGAAATGGAAGCTCACAGAGAGGAAGTGACTGTCCAAGGCCAAATATCTAGTTAATCCCAGGACACAGATAAGCAAGCACAGAGTTTCAGTCTGTCGCCTTTTTTCATCCCATCTTCCATTCACAGTAACCATATTTACATCCACAGATGCTAAGGAAAGAAAAGCAAGATTTCATGCCTTTGCTTCTAAGCCATTAATCTCAACTAGAATGAGTTGCCTATTAACACAGTTTACATGTGAAATAAGTTCTGAATGGGCCATATGATTTGCTGGGGATTCATGGGAAATCTGTTTTGGAAATCAAATGGCAGGAGAGACATGTAACTGTCATTTGATCTGTACCTTATGAAGTTAAAGTCGTCCTGCAAGAAGCAAACTTCAACTGGATTTTTTAAGAATGGGATGTGTTTTGTTTGGAGAATAGGGTCTTGGAATATGATACCGGGTGTACCGAAGCTCAGAGTCAGCAAAGGGTACAGTGTGTTACTGGGTGGTCATAGTCAGACTGAGGTACAGGTTGAGAAAAGCCGAAAGGGCTTTTGGGAGCTTAGGAACAAGAGGGCAGGTGGATAAGCAAACCCGGAGATTGTATTTGATAGTTGGTGCTTATATTTCTTTTATTTGAATTAAAATACGATGCAGGTAAATATAAACTCCATTTTTAAAATGTTTCTATAGAACAGCTTCCCCGCCACACACAGGTTTATCCCAGCCCAATCAGTGACAAACTCTGTTTTCCACACAGACCTTTCAAAATTCCTTGCCATGATGGAATGACTGAAAAGGACTCCTCTGGGTGGCCATTGCTGTTTGTTTCTGGTTTTATAAATCTATGATTCTGTGCTATATGCCTTTGCACTGTTTTTCACAAGCAGGCATATCCCAAGAAGTCCTGGTTGTCACATTAACTTTCACGGTGGCATTCGCTGTGCCTGGCATTGAACCTGTCTGGATGGGCAGGTTTAGGTGATGGAAGAAACACTCATGCTATCCTTGAATGAGGTTTGGATGAGTTGAGGTTTCATGGAATAAAAACTTTGTCAACTTCTTCTCCAAGAAAATAACATCAGTCTAAGAATTCAATGGGGGGAGGGCAATTTATTTTTCCAAAGTTGCTTTGTGCTTGCAAGTTATTCTTTTGAAGATGCAGTGACTCTATTCTTGATCAGCAATGCTGGAGAATGAAAGAATATAAGGAATAGGGATTCTGAGTCCTCAGAAAAGAAGACTGTATCTTCTGTACTCACTTTCAAAGTCTTGTGGGCCAAGATTAGGCTGGCCTCAACGGATTGGCATTTCAGCCCTATTGGAGGAATGCATAAGCCCTGTGTCACTTGTCACTGTTTGCCCTAAGTCAATGGTCATGCTCCCAGGAAGCCAGAGTACAGTCTGACCTCCAGAAAGGCCTTCCCAAGACAGCACAGGTGAGGATGCCTGAGAGTGCTGCCATCTGAGCCATCACACAGGATTGCTTTAGTTCTAAGACTCACTCAAATGCTGAGTACAGCCCTGGACCGTGAGAGTCTGAGGGACTGAGTTAAGGGGACTGTATGCAGTCCCATTCCTGGGAGGACTACTCTCATAGTTTACCCTAAGAAGAACAGTTGTGAAATAAGTGCATAAAAAGCTAGCTGCCAGATCCTCAAAACATGTAGGATTTTCCTAGGAGGACCACTTGAAAAAGAAGACATAGTTGAACTTTGGGAGAGAAGTACGAAAAGAGAAGCAGGCCTTTGCAATGCTGTGGAAGTGTTTCCAGCAGCCAGAGTTGCTCTATGCTTATGGGCATCATGTTATGTGTTCACAAGGGAAGTTACCTTTCCTGTGAATGTTGGTCTTGACTTGTCCTTTTGGATGAAGGGGTGGGTCCTGGAGGGGAGCAGAGGACTGAAGTAGAAGATCTTAGAAATCATATTTTAAAGGGAGTTTTTAATATTTGTTTTTAAACAAAATGCATAGAAAGTTAACCAATTGCACAGACGAAAAGGGGAAATCCCTACGTCCAAGTTTTGTCACCGTGGTATTGAGCAAAGTGAAATTTCTGCAATTTCAAGGGGATATGTACAAAGCTCTTCTCTCTATGTATGGGACAAAAGCTGCTTCTGCCTAAACCGTTTTGAGTTGCTTCATAATTTTCACACATACCCCTCTCTCCCCATCAGATACAAGCTGCAGCACCACATGATTGGGCAATGACCTTTTCACACTTTCGAGTCATGCTGGCCATTTGGCAACTACAAATTTAATAGATAACATGTGCGTCAAAATCAGCTTTGAGCCTTCCTGTTTGACGGAGTTTTTGGACAAAGAGCTGTTCTTCGGAACTAGTAACATGCCAAGTATGCAGGTAGCATCTAAAGTTATTTTCACCTTATTTATTTTCACAGACTGTATTTTTTTTTTTTTTTAAGAATCAAGTTAAAAAAGAATACATTCTGTCACTCTTACCTCATGCCAAAGCACTGCAGGCTCTACAGTGTAATCTGCATTTGGGCACAGACAGAGCTTGAGAGGTTGAGCTCAAAGGGAAAAAAAGGTTTGTGAGAGTTATGAGCAGATGGAGGAAGGGTTTTATTTTTAATTAGGAGCTCATTTAGAATGGAAATCTGTATGTAATCTGAACTACAGTGTGTATGGTGGTGGACATTAACTGGGAGAACAATGAGAACCTCTGTTGAAGCTTTATCTGAACTGCAACTCTGTTTTCCATACCTCAGTTGTCCAGGTAACGATATTGTCAAATCCAGTGACTTAACCATAAGGGGACTCTCAGATGGGGCACAGGAAAAACGTGTACACAATGCCTGATGATGGGGAAGTGAGGAGAGAGAGCCTGTGAGAAAGAATGAATGACTGCTGCAAGCTGAGATGCTTTTGTCCGGCCTGCATTAAATGTTTGTTTCCAAGTCTGGAGTAAGTTTATAGAATTCTCTTAGTCTTTTCCCTCTGCGCTCTCCTAGTTCTTTGTCATCTTAACAGCTTTCGGAGGAACCAGTCAAATATTTAAACTGAGAAATGGTTCTTCTTCTTTTCCCTACCACAGGAACAAGTTGCACTTGGTAGCCATGTCCTAAACCAGTGTAAACACATCTCCTTTTCTGTCTTAAAGTTCACATAACTTTCTTGACCTAGTTTACATACAATAACATTAGAGCCAAAAATGTACTTTGCCTCATCAGATAGGGGCTTTGCTTGCCTGGTCCTGCCTCTTTTCTGTCTATCAGTATCTCTTGGCAGAGGTACTTCCATTACAACCCGGTGTCCTGGGGCTGGAGATAAAAACACCCAACATGTAGCAATAATGGATGAGCTAAGTCTGACAGATTACCTCATCAATGTGGGGGTTTGGGTGACGATGGTAAACATATAGCTGTGCTTTCCTCAATCCCATTCTCTTATGAGCCCTTCTTTTCTCTTGAAACACTTGAGTTCTTTCTAAATAATGTGGAATGTGAGAAGAGAGCATAAGACACCATTTGAGAGAAATCCATCAAGGTACAGGCAGACCTTGAGAAGAATTCAAAAAGTATAATTTCAGGGTGGTGATTGTAAGTTTTTAAACAACTTTTTTTTGTTTGTTTTTTTTCCAAAAGAGCTTCAAAGGAGATGGTAATATTTTTAACTGAATTTGATCTAATTCTTTCTTGAAGCTCACAGAAGAAACTTGTGTGAGGTCCAGGAAAAGAGGGGTTGCCCCTCTGTTGAGGAAGGAGGTACATGAGACATAGGATGGCAGCCTTTGATGGAGCTTAAGAATGGTACCAATGAGATGCGAAGGGGAATGGGGGAGGCATGCAAATGTCAAAGGGAAAATCAAGACTACATATGCTTTTAAAAATTACTTATGGGCCGGGCACGGTGGCTCACATCTGTAATCCCAGCACTTTGGGAGGCCGAGGCAGGTAGATCACCTGAGGTCAGGAGTTTGAGACCAGCGTGGTCAACATGGTGAAACCCTGTCTCTACTAAAAATACAAAAAAAAAAAAAAAAAAAAAAAAAAGAAAGAAAATTAGCCGGGCGTGGTGGTGGGTGTCTGTAATCCCAGCTACTTGGGAGGCTGAGGCAGGAGAATCGCTTGAACCCAGGAGGCCAAGGTTGTAGTCAGCCGAGATTGCGCCACTGCACTCCAGCCTGGGGGACAAGAGCAAGACACCGTCTCAAAAAAAAAAAAAAAAAAAAAAAAAAAGAATGTTTTTTAAAAAGCATTTTTTTCACATTATAAAAATGTAATATAAGAAACATTTTTTGTATTATTGTCCATGGATTGGGGCCAATTAACTTATGACAGGTAGAATGAAGTGGAGTAAAGAAAGCGCCAGTGGAAAAAAGAACAACCCTTGGGAAGGAGGGGAAGACTGAAAATACATTCATCTGTGAATATATCCTCCTGCTTATGAAATTAAAAAAAAATTTCACACATTATTACTCTCTTTGCACAACTCAGACACAGTTATTATTCCTTGTGGTATGTAGGAGAGGTGGGTCTGAAAAAGGTATTCCAGATGTGAAATTCAGATTGTGTTGGCTGATAATTCTACCAAAGGCATTTACTTTCTGTAGTTTTCCAAGTCATTCTCCTGGAAGGACACACCTGAGGGTGGGCAGACGCCAAGCGTGAGGTGAGAGGAATATGGAAACCCGGCTGGTTTGTCCAGAGAAAAACAGTCTCCTTTAGAGTTTTGTTTGGGCATATTCATAAGGGCAGCCCTGCCCACCTTGGGGGAAATCTTGGGAAGATAAAGTGAGGAGTGAATACTGGGTATTTTTACATGGTAGTATACCCTCAGGGGCAAAGCAGATATGTCTTGTGGGATTGGATTATAACATCAGATATACTCAAATATCAAACAGAATTTCATGGGTCAATGTCCCATTTGTGTGCATTAACAAAACAATTAAACGTTATAAATAGTGAAGGCGGAGGCTAATATTTTCATGTCTTCATTGGTCAGTCCACAATGTTTATTAATATAGTCATGTTTGGAGGTGGAGAAGCCAGTAGATGAGGGAATAATTTAGATTTCAGTTTTGAATACAACTTTTTGCTTTATTGTAATTAAGTCTTTCAAGGCTTCTGTGTTTCCTTTATGATCTGGACACTTATTTGTATTGCCTCTTGCATTTATTATAATTACTAGTAACTGTTCACTTTTGTAAGATCTTGTGTTAGTCGAGAGAGAGAGAGAGAGAGAGAGAGAGAGAGAGAGAGAATGAGATCAACAATGAGATCCTTACCTATAGGCCAGATCCAGGTCAGTACCTGGACATCTTGTGATCAGTAAACTCAATCAAGTTTGGGACTGAAGGCTTTAGTTGGCTTTAGGGATAATCATGATATCAACTGAGTATTTATTATGTGATAGGAGCTTAGTGTATTATAGATACTATCTCTTTTAATCCTCCAAAGCCACCCCAGAGGTAGAAACATTATTCTTCCCATTTTACATGCAGGAAAATTGAGCTCTAAAAGGCTTTAGCAACTTGTGTGATGTTACACTGCTGGCAAGTGCAGGGTTGGGATTAGAATCCTGCTCTGTCTGATTTTAAAGTGTGAACTGGATTCCAGGGGGTGAAATCACTGTACTTCTAATTTTATGAAGATTGATGTAGAAGGCACCAACTGCCTATAAAACACCTTCAGATAAATCCTCTAAGCACGGATTTAGTTCTCTGCTAAAGTTCAGTTACTTAGGTTGTGGAATATTAATTACTGACATAGCTCTTCTTTTCCCTGTTCTTCTTGAGCAAAATCCAAAGGCAAGTGAAAGCCAAATAAAATCTAGGCACTAGAATGAGCCCCAGTTAAGTGCTACCCCTTTCTTTCTCCTGAGAATGTGCCCCAGCTTAATATATTTCTACAAATATTAATTAAAAAATAAATATACCATCCAGTACTATGATAAGTACTATGGTTAGTGTTGTTAAAGAAAATTAATAAAATCAAAATACACTTGAGATAATTAGGTAAATATAAGAGACCACATTTGTGTCAAAATAAATGATATGATTTTTAAATATATTAATATTAATTAAATTTTTATAATTAGTATTAATATAGTAATATCAATATATTATAACTTGTGTCAAAATAAATATAATTCAGTGCTCTGCTGAATTATATGTTGTGAATTCAACACAATTATTCTGTTGAAATAACATTTCTTTGATTTCTGGATGATCTGATAAAGAGATACTTTTTCAAATATTTGATTTGAATATTCACTTTTACCACCACTGGACCAATAGCCACAGGGAACTAGCTGAACCATGCTCTGATCCTCATAAATGGTGCTCAGTAATTATGAGCCCACTAAAGAACATCTCATAGGTCAGAATAAAGCTCATTCTGAAATAGCAGAGAACCTTAGGACAGACATCAAAGGTATTTTCTTTTCTCTCCGGGATGGTCAATATCTGAGTATACTCAGGTTGTACACACATCAATGTGATGAAAATAGACTCCTCAAAGTAGCAGAGATCAGTTCCCTGCTAGACATACAGGCAGCATGGAGTAGCTGCTTTTTGTATTCACAAGAAATTTGCAGTTAATCTGTAGGTAGAAAATGGGTGATCATTCTCCATTTAAGCAGGATTATGTCCGTCTCCCAAGACCAGGTCTGGCTGTAATAACTTTATAATTCAGGTAGTTAGTTCACTTTTAAAATCTTGTAGATGATTTCATCTTTCCCCCTCCACATGCCCCTTTGCGTATGATTCAAGATTCCTTAAATAAGTTATTCTATCAAATGTCCATTTGACATTTACAGAAATGTCTTCCTCCCAAGGCAAAGACAGGTACCCTTCTCGTATCTTCTAGAACACTAGACAATAGGAGAAATGGGATCAGATTCCAGTGAGAGAAACATAGCAACGAGCTGGATTAGTGTTTTCCACATGGAAGGGCTTGGGGTCAGAGCTGTGTAGCTATGAGGGCATATCCTTAAACTCTGCAGTGTGGTGGAGGGAGAGGGGGGCTTTGGGATCCTGTGGGAAACCCCTGGAGCTATATTGGGAGCGAATGAATCAGTAGGAACCCTGTTTCCAGTGTTAGAGATCCTGACTTGTCAGAAATTCTGTCATTGTGCAGGTATATTCCAAGGCATTTGTTTATGCCTGAGCCTTCAGTGGGCCCTTCCCTAAGTTCTTGTCACAAAAAATAAGCTGGGGAAGTATATCACAAACTATGTGAAAAACCGCTCCAGATAATTTGCATTTTTAGATCACCCATTCAAATGCAACCATATCTGTGTGTTGACTTTGGACCCTAGATGAATTCCTGTGCTTCAGGGTTTGACTATCTTTGGCATGATCTTCAGAGGGATAGATCATTAGAGGTTGTCCTAGCAACGAGGGGTTCTGCATTTGTTTACATTTTGTAATGTGTCAAAGCAGAGGACAAAATTGTCTATATTTTATATCTTGTATCTGTTTTTATTTTTTTTAAGTGATCTGACATAATGTACATTCAAGAACATTCAAGAATGTTCTCCTTGGACTAGAGTTTAGTTGCAGCCATCATTATTCATACTCAAAGTGACTGGGAAGAACTTCTCCTTACCCCCACGATAGACCAACTGACAAACAATAACTGATGCTTCTCCCTGAAGAGCAAGATTCCACGAGGCACGAGTTGCCAACACCCAGATTGATTTTGGTTTTTCATTATTTTGACATTGATTTTATTGACATATGCTTAATAACTGATTTTGTTGAACCAATACATAGAGCTCCACAATTGTGGATCCCTTTGGTATTTCTTCCCAAAACAATTATGGAAAATCAAATAAAAGGAACATTAGATTCATTGCATTTAGGAAAAAATGGCCCAGGCTCTGTGCTGGGGTTGAGAATATAAAGATAAATAGGTTGTGGCCCCATTTTCATAAAGATCATCATCCATGTGAGGAGGGATAGAGGGTTGAGACATATAAATAAACAATCTTACAATGAAAGAATAAGCCACAAGGAAGTATGGTTAACCAAAATGGAGGTTGATTATGCTGGGATGAGGGAAGCTATGGCAAGTCCAAAAAGTGACACAGTGGTTGAATTTTAAATATAACAAAGGCCCTGACAGATGCATAATGTGATGAAGACCATTCCAAGCAGAGGAAAAAACAAGAACAAAGGTACATGTGACATACGTGGAATCTTCAGAGGTATGTGAACATTGAGACATAGCCGAGAACATAAAATGTGTTGGGAACTAGATGGAGGCAAGACTGAAAAAGTCAGGGAGGGTGAGATTGTGGCAGATTTTCTATGCCTGTACTTAGAATTTTGAACTTCATTTTCTAGGCAGAGGGTGGTCATCACAGGGTTTTAAGTGGGAAAATTTTGTGACTACTCTTGTGCTTTCTATGACTGACTTGCCATTATTGACATTTGTCTTAGACCAGTTAGTGTTGCTATAACACAATACCTAAAGCTGGGTAATTTATAATGAAAAGAAGTTTATTTGGCTCATGATTCTGGTGGCTGCAAAGTCCAAGGTTGGGCAGCTGCATCTGGTGAGGAATTCATACTGCTTGCATTCACCATGGAAAGTGGAATGAGAGCGGGCATGTGCAAAAATCTCACATGGCAAGAGAGAAAAACCAAGGAAGCCAGACTGTTTTTAACAGCCTACAATTGTGGGAACAAGTCCACTCCCCCAAGAGAAAGAACTCCCTCACCCCCGTGGGAAGGCAGTAGTCTTTGCATGAGGATCCACCTCTATGACCCAAACACCTTCCATTAGGCCCCACCCCCTAACACTGCCACCTTGGTGATCAACTTTTAACATGAGTTCTGGCAAGGAAAAACTACATCCAAACCACAGCAACTTCAGCCTTTCATGCCATCCAAAATCTGAAGGAGATAGGAAAACTTTATGGACTCAGTCATCACAATAAAATTTAAAAATAGCCTTTCTCATGTGATTCCATTCTTATTTTATTTTTCTTTTTTGTTTGCTTGTTTTTTTGAGACAGGATCTCACTCTGTCACCCAGGCTGGAGTGCAAGGGCACAGTCATGGCTCAATGTAGCCTCCACCTCCCAGGCTCAAGTGATTCTCCTGCCTTAGCCTCCAAAGTAGCTGGGATGACAGGTGTATAACACTATGCTCAGCTAATTTTTTATTTCTTTATGAAGTTGGGGTTTTGCTGTGTTCTTCACACTAGTCTTAAACTCCTGGGCTCAAGGGGTCTTCCTGCCTCCCAAAGTGCTGGGATTACAGGAATGTGCCATTGCACTCAGCTTTATTTTTCTTTTTTAAGAAATGTAAATAAATTATTTTTATTTTGATAACATTGAGGCACTAATTAAAATTAATATTGACAGTACTTGGGTACTATTGGCAATAGGTAACCTTTTCTTTTCTCTTTTGTGTTCCTACCAACTCTTAAGATTGAATCATAGGAAGGTGAGAGGCCACTTCATGCCCTGAGGTAAATCTACCATAGGTAGATTCAGAACAGAATGTACAAAAGGGCTCAACATTTTCCCATCCAACAAAATCAAAGCAGGAACTAATCCTGAAGCCTTTTGCTTTGTATAGCTGCCACCAAGAGACCATCCTTGTCTTTTTGTAGGCGAAGGAGCATGAAACTGGGTGTCGAGGCTGGTATCCTAATCCTATTTCTTAGGTTGACTTGTGTAAGGTTGGGCAAGTCTATTAATTTTTATGAATATCTAATGTCTTTATATTTAAAGTGTATAAAATACTAGCTGATCTTACCTACGTGATAGTGTTGTTTTTAAGGGGCCAGAAAGATAATGTTATTTTCAGAAACATAAGTCTTTCTGTAAACACAAAGTATGTATAATGGTCATTGTCAAGGTCAAATGTATCTGACTGAGTCCTCCATCTGGTTTGATGGTCTGTTCCCTTCACTGGCCTAGATAGCACATGTGAGTCTTTAGGATTCATCTTTTTCTTAAATGTAGAGCAACCCATTTCTGATAATCCACTCTTGTGTGTGTTAACCATTACATTATTTTAAGGTTGATTATAAACATTTCTAGATTTTACCAATATCTTTCTTCTCTACTTGTGGACACATGGAGTACTTTACTTGTGAATCCCCTTGCATCTTCCCCCATTATTAGATCAGATATTCTTCTAAGGATGTAGAAAAATCTGTGAGGAAAGTAGTGAGCCCAAGAGTGCTAGAGAAGACCATGCATTGGTAAGAGGTTAGAAGGGATTATGTATTAGTGTGTCTATAACTTCAGAGGGTAGTCCATAACCACCACTTCTGGGGTCTCAAATGCAGGAGGAGAAGGCTGTCCATGAGTTCCTTGTATTCGGACATGGGTGAACTCAAATGCCCACTGTCTGTCTTTTACTAGCTCACTCTCTCTCACCTTCATATACCATCAAGAAGCCCCTGTTGTAGTCACATTTTGCTCACACAACCCTTCAGTCAGTAAGAAACTATTTTAAAAACTGCCTTACTTTTTAGTTTCTCTTGCTACGTGTTATTTGTATTCATTGTCTAACTTTACCATGTTGTTTAATAATTCTTTTATATCAGAGTTCATGTTTGTTGCAGTGTAGAAGGAAGATGTACTAACACTCAAAAACTGTTTGTTACTGTTTGTCTGGCATATAAACATATCCACTAAGGAGCATATTAGGTAATAAATAATTAGACAATTGGTGAATTGTTAGGTAGATGTTGCAAAGTGTTTTAGTGATGCTTGGGGGCAGTTGGTTGGAATTTTTAGAAGAGTTGGGAACACATTGCTGTTTTATTTCCACTTAATGAAACATACAGTCCTAATATGTAAATTCACTAGCAGGCTTTCTAAGATAGTTTAAATCTGGATATCAAGGCATTCCTGCATTCAATTTATGAACTTAAAAGCTGTAAGCAACACAAATCTGTTGCTAGTTTCAACTTTTCCTAACAATATATTTAACTCAGTTACGTCAGAAGGGCTAGGAGCAGAATGAAATCCATCAAATGTATTTGTTATTTTGCTTGTCTTGTGAAGAATATTTAAACAAGATCTGTGTTGGGGAAAAGTAAAGAGGAGGAGGAGGAGGATGGGGAAAGGGAGTGAATTCTGGTAATCATTCTCAAAATAACTGAGGACGGAGCTGACATTATAAAGTTTCAAGGATATTAGTGGAGAATATATACAGTGGGTCCTTTCCAACAACTCAAACATTCAACTTTATTTTATTTTATTTTATTTTTGAGATGGAGTCTCGCTTTGTCACCCAGACTGGAGTGCAGTGGCGCGATCTTGGCTTACTGCAACCTCTGCCTCCTGGGTTCAAGCAATTCTCCTGCCTCAGCCTCCCAAGTAGCTTGGATTATGGGTGCCCACCTCCATGCCTGGCTAATTTTTGTGATTTTAGTAGAGACAGGGTTTCAGCATGTTGGCCAGACTGGTCTCAAACTCCTGACCTCAGGTAATCCGCCTGCCTTGGCCTCCCAACATGCTGGGATTATAGGCGTGAGCCACCGTGCCCGGCCTCAACTTGATTTTAATGTGAACTTTCTTTAGTGACACTGGTTTGGGAAGTATGTTCTGGCATCCTCTGTTTAAGGACTTCATGGAGTTTATACTATTAATAGTCTCTATGCTTATTTTATTTTATCCTTTTCTGTGTACATTCCCCAGTCAGTTTGTGGAAAACACTTATGGGAAGACATAATGTTTCTCACATGACTAATAAGTTAATATCCTATTTTGAGTGGTTGGGATTTTGAGTGTTGCCAAGGTTGTTAGCCCATGGTTATTTCTTCCCTTTCAGCCTTGTTTGGCTTTAAGCAGGTGGCTACTTTGACATACATATTAAATCAAGACTATCAGCTTGTCAGCTTGTTAATGAATGAGAAGTTTTGTTGAATGTGTGAAGTCAGGTTTTGTCTGTCGACATTTCCTCCTGGTTTTTTTTTGACTTTTATATTCCACATCAGCCTCATTTCTCCTCCAACCTTCTACATTGCCCAGTGGCATGAACTCTGGGAAGGAAGTTTAGTATTACCTCAAGCAAATATCATAAAAGGTTGAGGCAAGACTTGTGGATAGGAAGCCTGGTTATGAGAAATCAGGTTTTAAAAGGTTAGATAATTGCTCAGAGAGGAATGAAGGAGTGACCGACCAAATCGATGGCACTTAGGAAACTGGCCTAATAAAGGGTCCTTTTCCACAGGGAGATGGCTACCTCTCCTCCTATTTATTACACTATGTGGCTAATGAGTCTTTATTTCCATTTGGAAACAAAAATCAAATTCAGAGTCATGGGTGAGATAATAGTATAATAGTGCATTATATTTATACTTGCCTTTTATTTTAAAAGATATTGCATATTTATTATACCTTTTTGAGCCACTTTGATGAAGTGGAAAGAGCTAAATGATCTGTTAAAATCAGCTAGTGCATTTCTCACTGGAGCATCTTGAGAATCTAATGAAATAAAGTTACAGTTCTTGTAGTTTTTATCAAGCTGAAAGCTTTGCATGGGTCCCTTAAATTCACTGAGCTTTGATAGCTTGGGGTTAGGTAGCAACTAGACAATCTCTATCTTTCTCACTCTAGTAGTTATTGTTATAAACTTTGGTTGGTAAGTAGAGTTGGATTGAAAAAAAATTATTTCACTAAAGAGGAACTAGAGCAAAGAAATAATGCGAGTCGCCTGACCAACTGAGGAGGAAAATCTGAACAGTCCAATACTTTCCCTACAGCTGTGCTTCCCTCATAGGTGTTAGAGGCTGATGGGGCCAGTTGTGGCCCATGAGAAAGGCCCTGTGGCCCCAGACATGGACAATCATTCACTTCCTACAAATTAGGGTAGAGAACAGTAAATTGAGGCCCCAGCTGCACCGTAGGGGAGCTCTGATCTCAAAGAGAAGTTACCAAAGCTGCTTCTCTGGGTGAAATGGAAATTCTTGGAGGTCTGAGCTGCTGGTATGTTGTAAAGAGCTGTATGGCACATGAACAAGAAGGAAGAATGGCCTCCCAGAGAAGGCAAGACTTACCAGTCATCCAGGAAATGGGACTCGGAGAAATTTAAGCTTTGCATTTTGATTCAATTTTATGTTCCTTTAAAACAAGTGGTTCTTGTCATTTCAAACTATAGATTGCTTTAAGACTTTGATGATGATGAATAGGGTCATTTTAGAAAAATGCACTTTGAACTATCATGTATTTTTGCAGATAATTTCAGTGGATAAGAAAATCCCCTAAAGACCATATGTTGGCCTCTTAAGTCTAGGTTCTGAAGTTTTATCAACCACAATAATAGTGGGACTCCATTCTTAGAAATTCTGATTCATCAGATATTAGAGAGTTAGTCCCAGGATTGTGAATTTTTAATAAGCACTCAAGAGAATTCTGGTTTAAGTGAGCTGAACCAAATACTGAGAAACATTGTCATAGGGATCTCTGGATCCTAGTTAAAAGACATTGCCTCAGACTGCCTTAGAGCTCCAATGTTTCTGTATATATTTGCAAAATTAATTATTATCTTTCTCAATTTCACTCTATAAAGAAAACTCAAGTTCCCCATCAAATGAATTAGCCATTTTGGAGCAAAAATCAAACGAAAGGAAAGAAGATTTTTGTTCTGACTGAGCTGGCTTGGCTGGCTTCCTATGCTGGCATCACCAGTTGAGTATTAAATTTCCAAGTCCCTGGGTGACAGTATGCCTGACTTCATCCCAGTATGGGCATTTATCGACTGCATTGTATAGTAAGTACAGTAAGAACTGTCTTGTAAGAATGGGCTAGACTTAGTGAGACAATCCTGGTTTGTTCTGAAGAGCATAATCAAATGAGTGATTGCAAATGGAAGCTGAGATCAGAGCCAGAAAAGGGATCTTGAGCAGCAGATTTGTGATCAAGGCAATGCTGCCGATAGAGGGCAAATTGAGGTTTCAGGAGGACTAGCATTCAGGAAAACATTAGGTAATGGAGCTTGAGTTGGATGAAGGCAAGCAGTTCAGGATGGAGGCTGTGAATAGACAAAGATGTTGGTCTTATCAAATACTGGCCAGTTTAAACACTGGACAAAAAATGTTCTACATGGACATTCACTGATGAACCCTTACTACATAGAAGTCCAAGAAATAAAAGCTCATGGATGGTAAGATATGTCCATCTTATTTCTGATGATCATTTTTTGACAGTAAATTTACATAGAAATGATGAATAGCTCTATGTAGTTTTCATTGGTAATATTCTTTATTAGGGTATTGTCTGGTTCAGTGGTTGGAAAACTTGACAGAGACAGAGGGTGGAAAATTTTAGACTTTGTGAGCTATCATACTGTCTCCATTACAAATTCATTTTTAAAATAATCCTTTAATAATGTAAAAACAATTCTTAGCTTTCAGGAAGTACAAAAACAAGGCAAGAACTGGATTTGGCCCTAAAGCTATGGTTTGCTGACCCTCTTATAGAACACTGGGGTTATTTTATATTTACATAGTATTAGGTGTTTTCTGATAGGAAATATAGGTCAGTGGAAGAACAGCTATATTTACTTAAGTTTCTCACTGAGGATATATCCCCTTCCTTATTTACTGATAAGGAGGGCTTAATATCATAAGCATGAGAAGTAGTATTTTCTAAGCCTGAGTCCTCCTGTAGCCATCTAGTATTAAAACCCATAAGGAAAGAGTTGGAGTTCAACCTGGTTTCTTTTGATCTATAAATTCAAGTGTAATGGTGGTCTGGCCCTTTTGGGATCTAAATTTAGCAATTAGCTTATTTTTGTTTATGTTTAACTACAATAAGCACCTTCTGGATTATCTGGATCATTATTTTATTGCCTGTGTACTAAAATGAGATTTAAGTCCAAGTAGACATTTGAACATAAGATTCTTTGGGTTCCAGTAGGACTACTTTAACTGTTTCCACATAATGAGACTAAAACAGACGTAAACTTCATAATGGCCAAATGATGCCACAGACAGTTTGGAAGGACTTTATCAGAGAAAACATTGATTGGATATTGAGTCACTGCATGACACATGGTCTATATAGTACAAAACTAGATCGATCTTGTAACGTAGCTGTCAGCTCCTTATCCTCGCTGGAGCAGAAGAGGTTCAATTTCAGTCAAACAGCATGTTGGTCACATTTGATTAATGCTGTTAATTTGAATTTCGATGATGGCACATTTTATTTGTAAATTTGCATAAAGCTTGTTCAGCTATGAATATATGTGTGTATATGCAGTTTAAATTACCTCTAGGAGTGTTAGGAGATGGTCATAGTGGTCAATGTATAAATAATAAGGGCCAAGAACAAGGTGGTTGCAGTTAAGATGGTTAAAGCAGGTCTGTGCTGGTCCACAGGAGCCCATTCAGCGTCATAGAGAGATGCCCCTTCCTAAGGCAGGTGCAGCCTGGAGCCAGGGCACAGGGCCTGGCCAGTAGTGAATGGCTGGGTTTTAGCCTCACCCCCTCAGCTGAGCACTGTTGTTGAGGGGTATGTTCCTGTCCTGAGTAAGAGGGGGTGTGATTTAAGAGATAATGAGATAATAATCTTTGGGACTTAGTGGCCAATTAAGTCTGGAGATAAAGAATTATTTCCTAACTTCCTCATTGACTGTTATAAAACAATCCTCACTAAGCCACGTGGCTTTGGTGATGATTGTTTTAAAACAATATCTGATTTACTGAATCTTTCAGAAAAGTTGAAATAACTGATATGAATTTTTCACAAGCTTTGATACAGTTAAGAAAAACAAAATGTAAGAAAAGAGTATTGAAAGAGCTAAGCAGTGGCAGCAATAGGCATGGACAAGAGGTAGCGCACTACAAACTCGAGACCCGTGGACTTAGGCACTTCCTCTTTCCCATGGGTGTGCTTATTTGGGGGTGTCATGGGCATGAGTCCACAGTGCCCTCTACTGCCTCCCAGTAGGTCTATTCTAACATGCAACAGCATGGTGGTCTCTTGTCACCAGAATGAAGCAACATTTTTTTGTAATTTATATATATATTTTTTAGACTTTAAGTTCTGGGGTACATGTGCAGAACATGCAGGTTTGTTACATAGGTATACCTGTGCCATGGAGGCCTGCTGTACCCATTAACCGTCACCTACATTAGGTGTTTCTCCTAATGCTATCCCTCCCCTAGCCCCTCACCCTGATGTGTGATGTTCCCCTCCCTGTGTCCATCTGTTCTCATTGTTCAACTCCCACTTATGAGTGAGAACACGCGGTGTTTGGTTTTCTGTTCTGTTAGTTTGCTGAGAATGATGGTTCCAGCTTCATCCATGTCCCTGCAAAGGACATGAACTCATCCTTTGTTATGGCTGCATAGTATTCCATGGTATATATGTGCCACATATTCTTTATCCAGTCTATCATTGATGAACATTTGAGTTGATTCCAAGTCTTTGCTATTGTGAATAGTGTCACGATAAATATATGTGTACATGTGTCTTTATAGTAGAATGATTTATATATAATCCTTTGGGTATATACCCAGTAATGGGATTGCTGGGTCAAATGGTATTTCTGGTTCTAGATCCTTGAGGAATCGCTACACTGTCTTCCACAATGGTTGAAATAATTTACATTCCACTAACAGTGTAAAAGCGTTCCTATTTCTCTTGATTTTATCCTCTTGGCTAAAATCAAGTGTAGCACCTGTTCTTATCAGTTTAATGGAGCAACTTTTAAAGGCAGTTTCCTTCTAGGTGGACCCCTTGCTATGGTGCAGAGAAGCAGGGAGTGACTGGGTGCAACTGCAGGACTGCTTCAGTGGGCAGGGAGAGAGCATCAGGGAAACTACTCAGAATGCTGGCCTACTCATCTGTCTCTCCGTTTCACAGGAGAAGCAGAGAGCTATTGGTTTGATTGACTTAAATAAATTTTTATTTATTTAATTTATAGTAAGTGCTGGGCATTGCTAGGCCTTGCAAAGTCAAGGGTATCAGGAATATAAGGACTAAAAGCAATATTCCTCATGCTTCCAGAGCAGATGCCTAACTGGGGAGGAAGAACTCAAGTGTGGTACACTGAGAACACCTAGGATGCAAACACAAGTGGATTCATTTATTACTAATGTGGCCCAGGGAACCTTCCCACAGTGAGAACATATTTTGTCTGTAGGAGGAGGGCCACATTAGATGAAATCAGACTGTACACTTGCATGAGTGTTTTCTGTTTAACTTGGGGGTGAAGATTAACTTTCAAAGGGGCCTTAGAGGCATGTATATGACATCCACATTTTTGAGTATGAAGAGGAAGGGGCAAGCAATGCTTAGTGGAAACAAGACAAAATTCAGAGATGAGAATGCAAGTGGAGTTGAAACATAGTAAGAAGAGAGGTTAATGGTATGTGTCTCTCGGCAGGGAAAACACTACCACACTCTTGGGAAATGTTGCCCCAGGCACCGGAGCATGGAGGTGTGCTGCCCCGCCAGTGGGGGTTCTCAGTATTGAGCCAGGCTGTTGCTTGCTTGAGGCCTGATTACTGTAATACTTTGTCTAATTCTTCTCATCTTGGGCCACAGCCTTAGGCATCGCTGAGCAGCTGCTGTGTGTTTTTTTCCCCTAGCAATGGTGAGCACTTTAGCCATGATTCTTTGAAGCCTAAAAACATATAGCAACAGCTCCCAATCAATGTCCTGGAGCTCTCAATCAAGCTGATGTTTTGTGTGGCTGTATTAAAAATGGATTTGGCCGGCGTGGTGGTTCACACCTATAATCCCAGCACTTTGGGAGGTCGAGGTGGGTGGATCATGAGGTCAGGAGATCGAGCCCAGCCTGGCCAACATGGTAAAACCCCGTCTCTACTCAAAATACAAAAATTAGCTGGGCATGGTGGCAGTCGCCTGTAATCCCAGGTACTCGGGAGGCTGAGGCAGGAGAATCGTTTGAACCTAGGAGGCGGAGGTTGTAGTGAGCCGAGATTGCACCACTGTACTCCAGCCTGGGTGACAGGGTGAAACTCCATCTCAAAAAAAAAAAAAAAGGATTTAAGGACAGTTTTCATGGCATCCTTTCCCCATAATTGCAGATATAAAATGCGGCCTGAGAACAAGTGTTAAAACATCCTCAGAGATGGTTTAGTAATGAAACACCGAAGTCTTTCTGACATTAATAGGCTTTAGTGGGATTAGCTTAGTAATAGTTACATAATGTGTGATTTGTGGCAATAAAAATGCTAAAAGGGCCAATTATTGCATCATAATGGACACACCTTTAACATAAAGATACATTTGTCATTTTGTGGTGTTCATCTATATGTAAATGAGGGATAATAATCATCATTGTAATGGCAACTTTAGCTGTCAAGGATCTTGTTGCAGCTCTGCCTCAGCCAGTCTGTGCACAGAGCATGGAGCACCAGGGCCGTGGAGCATGTGGGCTGTGGAATAGGGTTGCCTGTTTTCATCTTGACTCCATCACTTTCTGGGCAATTTTGAGTAAGTGGCTTAACCATTCTCTGAGCCTCAATTTCTTCACCTATAAAGGCGGGGGAGGGGGAAGGTCATACTAGTGTGTCCCTGTAATGATGGGAATTAATGGAGATAACATGTAAATCACACATAGCAATGTTAGGCATAAAGTAAGTGCTTAATAAGTATCGTTTTCTATATTCTTGGATTTGTTGCCATCTTGAGCTCCATATATCCAGAATTTAAAAAGGAGGTCATTCTTCCCAGCAATGTTTTAAAACTTGTAGAGCTGAGTTCTTCTAGGAAGACAGAGTAAAAGGACACCATTTCAGAAGAATTATTATATCTCAGGAACCTAGGACCTACGCTGGTCATGGCCTCTGTCTATTTCTGCTGTCCAACACACATTCCATGTGTGTCCACATTTTCTTCCTCCACCTCCAGGAACATCCACATATTAGGAGGCCTAAATTGAATTGCCATCATTATTTTGCCAAGGCCACCACTCCAACTAAAAATTCATTAGTACCAAGGGCCTTAGTCTGAAAATCTGACATGAATCTTTTTGGTAAGAGAGAATCTTTGAGATGTTTTCTTTGATGGCCTCAGGCTGGGGCTTTAACATGTGTCTAAGTCCTCTTCAGTTCGATGTGGGCCAAATATAAGATACTTGAGGATGTCAGCCAGACTGAAGTGAGGATTATTCTGCGCAATCCTGATCATAGGGTCACATCCCATTCCTTTCACCATTGGAGTTTAGCACACATCTACCTTCTGGGTAGAGTTTTATTCTCACTACATAGTGGACAGCTCTTCTGCCTGCCCACAGACAGACTTTGACATTGCTGGTTCTGAATGTTTGAAAGGTTTGGCTTTGCAGTCTGCTTCTGCTGAGGATTTCCTACTCCTGAGCCCTAGAACACTCAGATGTTAAGATGCCAGGAAGATGAGGAGGAAACAATAAAGAAAACTGAGAAGCAACCAGTCAAAGGAGGAAGATCAAACCCTAGGAGAGTGTAGGATCCAGGAGGCCAAGGGAAGAAAATATTTTGAGAATCAGAGAGGGGTCAAGGACGTCAAATGATGTTAATAGATGAACTAAGAATGAAGACTACACATCATCTGTTTTTGGCAATATTGATTATATTAGTTTGGTGCATTAGTTTTATTCTCCCTTTAATTGTAAAATCTCCATGGCATTAATTATTATGAAATTTTTTGCAAACAAGAAGCTAAGATTCAGGATATATAAACTGTCAAGATTCACAAAGATGGGGGAAAATCACAGAATTGAGGTCTGAACTCAGGTTTTCTAACCATGATTTTCACTATCTCTGATATCAGATACTTATACTTTGGTTTAACTTTAAATCATAGATTTTCTAGGAAATAACATTTTAAGACTCATTATACATTGTGGATATAAGATTTTGTTCAACTTTTAAACTTACAAGTGTCAGGAATCTGATGGGATAGTATTTTTAGAAAATTCCTGCTCTTGCTGGGAATAAAGCTAGGCCTGAGCATGACCACCTTCAACATTCGGCACTTCTGAGAATGTCTGAATATTTTGTGGAAAGTAGAATGGGAAGAGAAAAACAGGAAAAGTAGAGGCCTGATACGTCCTTAAGTGATAAAAAAATTGAAGACACAAATAGATAATCTGTGTTCATGGATTCAAAGAATTGATACTGTCAAAACATCCACACTACCCAAAGTGATCTAAAGATTGAATGCAATCCCTATCAAAATATGAATAACATTTTTCACATAAATAGAAAAAAATCCGAAAATTCATATAGAACCACAGAAGATGTTGAATAGTCAAAGCAATCTTGAGCAAAAAGATCAAAGCTGTAGACATCACACTATCTGACTTCAAAAATATGCTACAAAGCTATAGTAACTAAAACAGCATGGTGCTATTATAAAAGCAGACACATACACCAATAGAACAGAACAGAGAGTCCAGAAATAAATCTATGCATTCATGGTCAATTGATTTTTTTTTTTTTTTTTTTTTTTTTTTTTTTGAGACGGAGTCTTGCTCTGTCACCCAGGCTGGAGTGCAGTGGCCGGATCTCAGCTCACTGCAAGCTCTGCCTCCCGGGTTTACGCCATTCTCCTGCCTCAGCCTCCCGAGTAGCTGGGACTACAGGCGCCTGCCACGTCGCCCGGCTAGTTTTTTGTATTTTTTAGTAGAGACGGGGTTTCACCATGTTAGCCAGGATGGTCTCGATCTCCCGACCTCGTGATCCGCCCGTCTCGGCCTCCCAAAGTGCTGGGATTACAGGCTTGAGCCACCGCGCCCGGCCGGTCAATTGATTTTTGACAAAGATGCCAAGAACACACAATGGGGAGAGAAGTTTTTCCTAAATTGTGCTAGGAAAACTGGATATTCACATGCAGAAGAATAAAATTAGACCCCCATCTTACATCAGACAAAAATCTACTCAAAATGGATGAAAAACTTAAACATAAGACCTGAAAATGTAAAACTACTAGAAAAAACCCTGGGAGGAAAGCTTCATGGTATTAGTCTGGGCAATTATTGTTTAGATATGAAATTAAAGCATAGGCAACAAAATCAAAACTAGACACATGACATTATATCAAACTAAAAAGCTTCTGCAAAGGAAAGGAAATAATTAACAGAGTGAAGGAACAATCTACAGAGTGGGAGAAAATATTTGTGAAGTATACGTCTAATGAGGGGTAATATCCAAAATATATGAGGACCTCAACTCAGTAGCAAGAACACAAATAACTTGATTCACAAGTGAACAAACGACCTGAGTAGACATTTCTCAAAAGAAGACATACAAATGGCCAACAGATATATGAAAAGGTGTTCAACATCACTAATCATCAGAGAAATGCAAATTATAAATGCACGATGAGATATCATCTCAGAACTATTAGAATGGTTATTATCAAAAAGATGAAAAATAACTGTTGGGGAGGACGTAGGGACAAAGGAACCCTTGCACACTGTTGTTGGGAATGTAAATTCATATAGCCATAATGGAAAATAGTACAAAATTCCCTCAAAAAATTTAAAATAGGATTACCATATGATCCAGCAATCCCACAACTTGGTATATATCCAAAGGAAATGAAATAAGTATGTTGAAGAGATACCTGCACTCTCATGTTTATTGCAGCATTAGTCCCAATAGCCAAGCTATGAAATCATCCTAAATGTCTAAATGCATCAATGGATTAGTGGATAAAGGAAATGTGGTGTATATATACACAATGGAATACTATTCAGCCTGAAAAAAATAAGAAAATCCTGTCATTTACGACACAAAGATGGACATGGAGGACATTATGTTAAGTGAAATAAGCCAGACAAGGAAAGACAAATACCATATAATCTCACTTATGTGTGGAATCTAAAAAGGTTGAACTCATAGAAGTAGAGAGTACAGTGATGGTTACCAAGGTCTAGAGGATGGGGGTATAGAGAAGATATTGGTGAAAGGGTACAACATTTCACTTAGGAGAATAAATTCAAGAGATCTGTTGTACAACATACACTGGAAAATCACTAAGAAAGTAGACTTTAAGTATTCTCAGCCCCTAAAAATGATAAGCATGTGAAGTAATGCATATGATAACTAGCTTGATGTAGCCATTCCACAATGTATACATATTTCAAAATATGTTGTATACCATAAATGTATTCTATTTTTATTTTTTAATTTAAAATAACTTTTTAAAACTGAGAATATATGCATGGCTTTGGAAAAATGTGAATAAGGTTTCTTTGTTAAGGGACTAATGAATATTTTTGTTCATGGGCCCAGATGGTTAGGTGGGCTGAGGAATTCCACAAAAACGAAATACCTGAGAAGAACTGAGAGCACAAGGGAGATTGATGTGGCTGACCCATTGTTGTCCTTGCTTTTGTCCAACGTGTAGAGATTTATCATTACTTATTTTTCACACTGAGAAAGACAACCTACAGTGATATTAGAGATGTAGCGATGGTGCAAAATTGCTGGAGAAAATAACCTGAAGGTAATTGGAATATGATTTGCTTCACACAGATATCAAATTCACATTTACCCACCAAGTAATTGCAGATCAGATGCCTTTTTTCCTGCATTTCCTTTGCTTTTCTACAAGCCACAAAAGATAGCTGTCATCATGAGCTTCATCAAACCTGAAAAAAGTCACTAAAAATTTGGCATCATTGACATCAACAGTAACTTGTAGGCTATTCAAGATGGAAAAGAATCTCTTAAAATTTAACTTTATTTTGAGACATAAGGTAGTGGAATTCCTGAATTTCAAAATTCTAACAAACAGAATTTATTAAAAACCCAAGGTTAATTAAAACAACCCTAGTCATGAGCCATTGCTAAGTTTTACAGGGCTGTTTTGAATAGTTTAAAAGTAGAGACTGGTGCAAAGTCAAAGTACCCGGTCCATTTGGATCCCTGTGAATGTCCAAGACAACCACAAAAATGCTGAGAAGAGTCCACAGCTTTGCATTCAGAGCCTCCATGACTGTGCCTATTGTTTGAAAATGTGGGTGGAAACTAGAGCCCAAACCTCAAAGAATAAAAGCTGCCTGATACAGAAGGTACCTTGAGTAGATTCTGAAATGGCAGTGACCCAGACAAATTCTAGAGGATTGAGAAGACTCCAGGATACACAAAAAGTTCAAGGATGGGTGTTAGGCAGCTTTATTCATTAGGGCTTGATGAATTGGTGTGCATGGGGCAGGATGTAAAGTCTTCAGGTCAAGTGGAACGAGGAATTTATCTGCGATCTTGCCATCAAGTAACTGCACATCCTCTTGGGTCACTTTGAAACTCTCTGTGGTTCTGTTTCATTATGGGTAAAATGTGGGGAAAGTGATTGTCACTGCCTCTCCCAGAATTAATGAGGTGGTATTCACAAGGAGCATTGTACTGTTAGGAAGGAATGCTCTGTGGCAAGATATTCTAGGGCAGTAACATCAAGCGTGTTTTAAACGTGTCCCTGCTGTTACCAAGTGGGTGCTACGACTCAACAGTCTTATATATCAAATATAAACCCATGCATATGGAACTGTTTAGGAATAACAGATGATGAGATGAATAAATGAGATAGTTGATTTTATACTAAAGGTAGTTCATGCTTAAAAAATGCCTTGTGGCTGCTATTTCATCTTCAATACAGTAAAGACATACTTGAGCAATCTCATTTAGATAATCACTGGCCGTTGATGGTGGAAATTAGAAATACAGAAAAAGATTAGGTCAGTGAGTCTGTTTCCTGGGAGACAGCAGGGAAGAAGCAGTTTCAGCAACAATGCTGAGATACTCCTGCTGTGTGTTGAGCCAGCTTCACAAACTTGCCTCTGTAACTGTGGCTGTGATACATGCCCAGATAGAACTCGGGATTGGCTACCCCTGGACTCACTCTTCACAGTCGCCTAGAATCTTTTATACCAGGACCATGTCAGAAACCTCTGGGATCCATAAGGAAATAACAAGGCTCTGCACTCAGAGTGGCACCTGCAGATTTTCCACTTTGCTTCTGCAAGTTATTCAGACACATTTCCATTCATCAGGAAAATAAACCAACTGCCTCCTAAAGAGCATCTTTTCCTATATTTGGGGATTCTGGGATCCACTTGCTGAAATCAGATAACTTCACTACCTTAACTTAAATTCTCCAGTGGATTCCCATTACACTCAGGACAAAGATCTCATGTCTTGACCACAGCTCGCTTCTAACCTCTTGGACTAGGGATGCCCCTTGTTTGCCATGCTCTAGGTGTAGTTTCAGACTCATTTCTATCCCAAGCCTTAGCTCTTGCTGGTCTTTCTGGCTAACGTGCTCTGCCCCAAATCTCCAAGTGCTGGTAACCTCATGTCCGGTTCAAATGTCACTTACTTAAGGAGTCCTTCCCTGATCACCTGATCACCTCTTCCCTACCTATTCTTCATCTATCATCTTATTTTATTGTGTTTTTGCACTCACACTAACTTCTATTATCTTGCATATTTTTCCTTGGTTATTATTTCCTCCTCATTAAAGTGGAGAGCTTGACTGTCTTCACACTCTTGGGGCTCTTGTGTCTGGAAGAGCACCTGGAACATAGTAGATTCTAAGTATGATTTCAGTGGATGAACTCATGGACAATAATTCACAATTTGGGCTTCCAAATTCTGTCTGGGATTTTTAATACTAGTAGCTGTGACTAATTCTACATAGTGATATGTTTGCTGGGAGGAAGTCTTTTGTCTAATGTGTAGTAAAAGTAGTCTAGAATTATTCCATTGATTATGACTTAGCTTTAAGGGCAAGTGAAATTCTAGAATTGCAAAATGCTAGCAGAATTTATTAAAAACCCAAGGTTGATTAATACAACCCTAGTCATGAGCCATTGCTAAGTTTTACAGGGCTGTTTTGAATAGTTTAAAAGTAGAGACTGGTGCAAAGTCAAAGTACCCGGTCCATTTGGATCCCTATGAATGTCCAAGACAACCACAAAAATGCTGAGAAGAGTCCACAGCTTTGCATTCAGAGCCTCCATGACGGTGCCTATTGTTTGTGAATGTGGGTGGAAACTGGAGCCCAAACCTCAAAGAATAAAACCTGCCTGATAGAGAAGGTACTTTGATTAGATTCTGGAATGGCAGTGACCCAGACAAATTCTAGAGGATTGAGAAGACTCCAGTATACATACAAAGTTCAAGGATGGTTGTTAGGTAGCTTATTCTTTAGCACTTGATTATGTTCATCATCCTCAAGCAAGATGATCTATGTTGGTCATCATCAAACACTAACAAACAAGCTACCTTATAATTATCATCTTTTTGTGTTGAATCACTCCAAAAATAGCCCTAATACACTAATTAGTGCAGACTATGGGATCTAGAGGAACAGCTATTTTTGGAGTGATTCAACACAGAAATATTTCTTACTAAATTATGTTTCATTTTCTAGATACATAGAGAGTGGCACAAGAATCCAGAGTCTCAATCTCAGTTCTCATCCTTATTAACAGAATGTTTGAAAGAAGCTCAACCTTTCTGAGTTTGTAGTGTCATATGTTACCTGCCTGATCTATATCTAAAGGATGTTATGAGGATCAGGTGAAATATGTGGCTGAAAATTTGCTGAAGCCTTCAAAGTGCTATTTGGATGTAAGATATCAGTTTATACATGAGCACCTAGAGTGATACATCTCTTGATTCCTGTATTTCTTACCAGGTGACATATTTTATTCCTTTCTGTATCTGCAGTTCCCAGTGTAGTAGGTATTTAATGCATTATTGAATGAATGAATGAATGAATGAATACTATTATGATTTATTTCTTTTTCTTGGCCAACTTCTCTTTCCCCATTGTAGTAATCATTATTAGCTTTGTATTTATTTTTCACTCTCTTTTATAAACTGTTGGCTATTAAAGAGAACAATTTCATAAAGTTCATTTCAGTGTGATTTTCTTTACTTTTGTCACTGCATGTGGTCTGGACATGGGTCTTCAGCATCGCAGTGCATGGATGAGAGCGAGAGAGAGAATACATCTGTTCAACAAACAGAGTGAAGGGTAAGGATCACAGTGACGGTGGCCATACCCTTCTGGGGTGTGGACTCAGGCATATTTGAGACTTTTTACTATTAATACTAATCACAACCCTAGCCCACTCTAATCTGTGCCATGGCCATTGGTGTAACTCTGAAGTCAAGACCTTAGTGAATCATGTCCTAGTCTGTTGGGCAATACTTTTATTTTTGGATTTGGGTTATTTGTAGATTGCCCTTTTTTGGTATAAATGAGCAGTACTGTTTATTTCCATTTTGCAATAAAAAGCTACTGGCTATTTAGCCAGAAAGCAAATATTTTCACTCTGAATTGCTTTCTGGACATTTTTTCCAACAGTGTTTGATTTGAAGCTGTGAAACACATTACTCCCCTTCCCTCCTCCCATCCCCTGCCCCTGCCATTTCCTCTTAGGTGGATCAAAACCAGTGCTTCAAAAAATAAAGCCAGTATTCTTTGATTGCTCCTTTACCGTATGAAAGCATCAGAGAAGCTGAAATAAATGCCTGTTTGGTCCCAAAACACTGCCATCCAGGAAAGTCTGCCAGCCAACCAGGTGTTCCAGAATATTTTGCCTGAGGGCCAGCCTGCCCAGGAACTGGCATTGAAATATGTCTGGGCTTTGGTATTTTCTGTGTAGCTGAAAGTGCTACCTTTGGGCACATTTATTGGGATGCATAAGCAATAGTGTACAATCTGCATAGTGATAAAGTTTTGTGTGTCTTAGACATGTTCTCCAGTTGTAGAATATTTCTTTTACAGACCTTTGGATCCCTCAGGTTGTTTTTTAAAGCTAATTTTGTATTTTTCCACCTGAATGTCTTCTCCACTCTCCATTTATTTAACTAAATTTTTAAATCTTGTTTGTTTTCTTATCCATTGAAAACTTTACCCCCAAACCTTTACCCTTTATGCAATAACATACCTATCCACTCACATACAAGCACACCCTCACCCACTCACCAACACACCAAAACAAATTGTAAAATCTCAAAAGTTTAATTTCATTTCCAGCTGTAATGTACTATCAGTAGCCTGGTTGTCCTTCATTTTAGTCATTTCCAGCCCTGCCTGGTTAAACTCAAGGCGCTCAACTCCCGATTGACTCATAGTCTAGGTATTTGGTAGGAAGATTTGAATCTTTCTTTTTCATGTTGGTGACATTGCCTAGTTGTGCTCTGCCAATCTTTAGGTAGCTGATAATAGGGCTTTTTTCTTTTTAATAACAGCAAATGACAACAGTACAATTAAAAAAAGAATGAAAGAAAAATAATAATTTCAGAAAGAACCAGTATCAACAAAATAGCAATGAATTGCAAATGTGTAAAAATAACTTGGGTATTAATATATCAGATTCCTAAAAAGTGAGTGAATGTTTTCTTCTCATCTTTTCCCAGTGTCCTGTAAGTAGAAGATGAAGGAGGCTTTGCAGGTGACTAAAATGCACTGCCTTGTTGTTACAGGGAGCTGACTCAAACCTTTTAGCTATTTTGAGTGGCTGGAAAAAAACACAAAACAATTCTATTTTCTGAGTTTTAAAAACATCTGAACCCATGGAAGACCCAGTCAGACCAAATGCACTGGATCCACAATGTACAGTGGCAAATTAAAGGGTTTTGAGAAACTTTGTAGTAAAGAACTCTGTTTAACCTGATATTTCACACATTCAGTAGACCATGAGATTGTCTTCTTGTAGAATAAGAATTAACATCTCATAGAAAATTTCCAGAGAACACAGTTAAAGAAAGGTTCTCTGAAGCCTTTTAAAAGCAGAGAGTTGGCAGCCTGAGGTACCAACTCTGTAGTGTGATAGGCAGAGGAGGACAGAATTGGGAGAAGCAGCAGAAGTCTGTGACTTCCAACTGGAACCTACGGTTAAAAGCACAAGAGATGCTGAGTGGTGAGCTTCCGCCCACAGAGGGGACAAGACTGGGGGAGAGTAAAGGGGCTAAGATGTCCCACGTGACCTGAGCAGGCATGTAATAGGCTCATTCCTCAGTTAAGCCAGGCTTTTCCAACTTTGTTGGATATTTGAATCATAGTTGTTTTATTCAGCCATAAAGACAATTGACTGAGTTTTGATTTCCCAATGTATATGGAGAAAAATAACCTTCCTGACTAATTAATTCAGTAATTACTCAGTATATCTCTGGTGAGTATTCATCATCATATTGTAAATAGGTTTGAATGATCTGTCTTATTTTCAGTGGAAGTTACATCAATTAGGTTTCCTACAAATTACACCCCCTACCCTCTGCTGCCCCAACTCACACACACGTATCTGTTTCTCATTCTGTGGTGACACGTAATGAAAGCTTATTGAGAACCTGGTCTGTGTAAGACAGCTGCCCTGCAGATGTTCCAGAATTGTATTAAATGCTCTACACATTCATGTTGACTTACAGGAGTCTGAAGTTTTCACCCCAATCTCAAGCACTTTAACTCTTCATTCCTCTTTGATTTACTTTCAAACTGAATGATTAATAAACAATATAGAAACCACATGTAAAATGCCCAGTGAGCTTTCTTTCTTTCTTTCTTTCTTTTTCATGTACGAAAACAATGGAGAAAGCCAATGTAGAAATACCGAGGTCAACCAGTGGTTTACTTTGATGCTTACCAGCGAACACTAGGGAAATTTGCCAGTACATGGATCCTGTTTGGAAGAATCAGATCAAAGGAAGAAATACAGAGTGTCAGACGCTGGCACCTCCCAGGTTTATATGTTCAAAGTGCAGTGTCTAAAGCAATTTTCATTCTTTGTCCATGTGGCATTGTGTGTCACTCTTCTCTCTTAAAAAGTCCTCAAAATGAAAGGGCATATGTTCAATGTGAACAAAGACATAACAGAAATGGAATTCTCAGGTAGCCTTGGATTTGCATTTTATTTGGGGATTTATTGATCTTTGGTAAAGGTTTAAATCCCTGATAGTAATGTATTTCATGTCCTTCATCCTTTTTAAGAATATCCTCAATTTCATTTCATTTTAAATTATCATTTTGTGATTATATGCAAGAGCCCCTGAAGAAATAATTATTCATGTAATTAGAGTCTATATAAATAGAGTTTATATATAAGCAGAGTCTATAACTCTACTCTTCTCAGAGGAAATGAAAGGTTAAAAGGAACTCTGGAGGGACTGTATGAAAAATGGACTGATACACAAGTGGCCTAGACTTTGTAGCTGCTGAGATGTCAGAGCTCGTGGGATGATACAGGGATTTATGAAAAGCCTGTGATCTTCTGAAGTTCCAGATGAGGGTGTGGAGTGCTCTTGGTGGCAACATTTCAGGGAGGGTGCTTGACATTTGAACTTCAACCTCTAAACTTGGCAAAGAGCTTGAGTATGATGAAGACAGAGAAAAAGGTCTGCATCTTCATCATCTATGGTTTTCTGCCCTAATCACAGACCCTAAACCTGTAAACAAGGAGAGCCACCTCATGTCACCTTCCACTATCTTCTACTTCTGCTCCTTAAAGAATCTGGGAGGAACTTCTAAGTCTGGTAAAAAGGGTGGATGGTACATATGCTTCTCACTTTGTGTCTCATAATAACATTCCTCAGGCTTTCTAAAAGGCCAACACCTTGAAAAAGTATGTCAAATGGCTTAGCGTTTTGAATGTTTTAAATGTTGGAGGCAGCTTTGCTTGGTTCTGATGGCACATTTAGCATTTAATAGGAAACCAATTTCCCTCCTTATTTTCTTGAAGGAGATTTGGTCCTAGACCAACTGTACTGCGGAACTGGGGGGACTTTCAAAAAGGAAACATACTCCCAAGATTTTGTTTCTACTCAAATACCAGGGCAAAGCTCTGATCTCATACAAATCAGTTGAGACAAGTCCATTTCTGGCTGTGTATTTGGATCCCAGATATTATTTCCCCTTGCATTTCATGATTCCACCCCTCCAGATTTGGAGTCATTCACTGTATGATATTCATGGTGACATCTTAGACTTCAGTTTCCGTAATGAACCCATCTGAGTTCCAGCGCTAATTTTCTTTTCCCTGGGAAAAACAAAAAACACAAAACCATTTGTATGGCCCCTTGAGTTGTCACTTCATCAATATGCGAGGCTCTGTGCTTTGGGATAGTTCAACAAATAGTTTTGCCACTGACCACAGATTTGGATGAAATGATCCTTTACTGCAGACAGCACAGGAATGATCCAAATCAGGACATATGGGGAATGGTTTTTCTTGCCATGTGGCTTTTGCATAGGATCATACAACCACCAGGCCAACAGGCCCGCTCATTAACCCCATCAACTGCAAATAGAGTGAATCTCAGGAAAAAATAGCTAAATTCAGACTACACAGATGGCTTCTGTTTTCTCTTGTCATTACATCCTTGGATCTTAGGCATTACATTAAAATCCATTGGGTTTTGTTTTTTGGTCAAAAACCTCCTCACATATTTTCACTTTAAAAGTTTCCAAAGCCTCTTTACATATCTATGGTTTTTGTTTAGGAATTTGGAAAACAGTGACAAAAAACTTTCTCCCCACCCAGTTCAAACTTTTTATTTTGTTAAGCTTGTAAGTGCTAGGGTTCATTTAAATTAAGCCTCAATGATTTGGAGTGAAATTAATTAATAATTAATATAAATATATAAAAGATCATGTCTATATATAAATCTGTTTGACTGTTTTGACTAGATGAAACCTACTTAGTAAATGGAATAAAAGTTTTGAACTCACTGAATAACCAGTTATTCGAGGATGTATATCTTGTTAAGTGTTTGGATGAAACCTCTACTTTTCTTTTAGCTTCCACAAATAAATGAACAAACATAGGAGTGAGAGGGAAGTGCAGCTGAGAATAGTTGCATATTTTGTCGAATTGCTAAGAAACATGGCATTGTGAGACTAGTGCTGTCCTCAGGTCTCATTTGCTTTTTCATGTCTTCAGAATGCCTAACACATTACTCCGGTGGATATTCTACTCATTAATACTCCATTCCACTTGGTATTTGAGTCCTTTGAAATTCAATTTCATTTTGTGACAAGGCTACTTACGGTGGCAGCCGACGTGATGAGAAGAATGAATTGTGTACATAATGTTTGATTTGTACCTTCGTGTATTCTAATAGTCAGTGTATTGACGAGTGGTAAGAAACCAGAGCCAATGGCGAGTGGGAAGTTGTTGCCTGCTGCTGCCAGTGTAAATTCTCCCACAAGGGGCCCTTGTAGCTAGCAGTTTTAAGTAATGTTTTATTTGTGATTGTGGAAAACCAGAAGGAACATCCACTTGGAAATCCCATAGCAACAGCTTCTTTTTTGCTTGTTCTTTTCCTGGGAAGTTCTAGAAGAAAGGGATAGGAGAGCATGCTGATTTTAAAGAGGAAAAGTGCTCAGTCTGTCTATCAGCACCTCAAGAATCAACCTGTAGTCTGTCTTCTGTACCCTAAAATGTTTTAGCACCCATGTGCTTAGTGATACTGAGTTACAAAAGTTAAAGTCAGGTCTGGCATAAATGTGCATTCATCCTTTCTTAGATTGTGAGAGTTTTGGGGGCAGGATTTGTGTTTTATTTTCTCTGAATCCTGCAGAGTGCTTAATAGTAAAATAATGACAATAATAGTAATAATACTGGCAGCTAACAATTGTTGAGTGTTCACTATAAGCCAAGCAATACATTAGGCACTTTACATACATTATCTTGTTTAATCTTGATTATAATTCTAGTGTTGTTATTATTAACACCTTATAGATAAAGAAATTGAGGCTTAAAGTTTGCATAACTTGCCGAAGGTCATGCAGCTGGTGTAGTGGGTTGAATAGATTCCCATAAGATATGTGCAAGTCCTAATCCTTGGTACCTGTGAATGTGACCTCATTTGGAAATAGGGTCTTTGTTGATATAATTAAGCTAAGAATCTTGAGATGAGATTATCTTGGACTTAGGGTGGGCCCTGAATCCAGTGATTGGTCTCTTTTTGAAAGAAGAGAGAGGGAGATTTGAGACAGGTGCAGAGAAGAACACCATGTGAAGATGAAGACAGAGATTAGAGCAATGCATCTACCAGAGAAGGAATGCCAAAAATTGCTGACTACCACCCAAAACTAGAAGACAGGCATTGAACAAATTATCCCTCAGAAGCTTCTGAAGCAATCAGCCCTTCTAACACCTTGATTTCAGATGTCTAGCCTCCAAAACTGTGAGAAAATAACTTGTTTTAAAGCCACTTAGTGTGTAATAATTTGGTTCAATAGCTGTAGAAAATCAATATTGCTAGAAAGTGATGGAATTTACACTCCATTACTTGAAAAATGGCCCCAATGCCTATGTTTTCCGCCCTAGCCTTTATATGCTCCCAGTATCGATTAGGCCAATGTTATGTTTATAATAAATATTTAGTAAACAGTGCTGGATTTTTTTTTTTTTTTTTTGAGACGGAGTCTCGCTCTTGTTGCCTAGGCTGGGGTATAGTGGGGGTGATCTCAGCTCACTGCAATCTCTGCCTCCCAGGTTCAAGGGATTCTCCTGCTTCAGCCTCCTGGGTAGCTGGGATTACAGGCATGTGCCACCTCGCCTGGAAATTTTTTGATATTTTTAGTAGAGATGGGGTTTCTCCATGTTGGCCAGGCTGGTCTTGAACTCCTGACCTCAGGTGATCCACCTGCCTTGGCCTCCCAAAGTGCTGGGATTACAGGCGTGAGCCACTGCACCCAGCCTAGTGCTGGATTTAAGTTTTTTAAAATAATACAGATAAATAAATTTTGATTCTTCCCATTCCTTTGGAAAAATGTTGGTGTATCAAATGCATATGAAGTAAGAATAGCTGTCTTTTTTGGTGACAGCCATTTGAAACAACTATGGACGTGCTCCCAGAAAATTTCACCTTAGTTCACATATGTAGCAGACAATTATAATCCCCAATATTTAGTATTTTAGATTCATTGATCAAGTGTTTGCTAAAATCCTCCTAAAATCATAAGGCCATCCTGAAGCCCACCAGCCCCAGTTAGTCCATTGGTGCAGTCCCAACCCAGGAGGCTCCCCACAATATCTCTCTAGGAGCATCCCTCCCACAGATAGCTTATTATTACTTCTTTTTGGTGGAGATGATTATCCAAATGAGGAGTTTAGAAGCTCCTCATTTTAACTGGGCCTGCAGTTTACTCTGCAGAAATATAAAGGGGTGGAATAAGTTAATGTTGAAGTGAACATGGAGAGAGAAGACAGAGGACAGAATCTCAGATGTTTCCCACAACTGGAAGGCAAGTGTGAGAGGAGAAATCATTGCCCAGAAAAATCACTGAAAGAGAAATATAACATTCTGCTTGTGGTACATGTTTAACTAAAATAGTTGACTGGAATTTTTTCTGTAATCAATGATTACGCTAAAAAGAAGTGGATTTTTTAAAAGGTAGTTCTTATTTTTTCTTAAAAGAACTAGTCCTGACAAATTCACAGCTAAATTCCCCTGGATGTAAAAAGAAGAGCTGGTACCATCCCTACCAAAACTATTCAAAAACAAATGGAAGAGGAGGGACTTCTCCCTAACTAATTCTATGAGGCCAGCATCATCCTGATACCAAACCTGGAAGAGACACAGCAAAAAAAGAAAACTTCAGACCAATATCCTTGATGAACATTGATGTAAAAATCCTCAATGAATACTGGCAAACTGAATCCAGCAGCACATCAAAGGCTAATCCACCATGATCAAGTAAGCTTTATCCTCAGGATGCAGGGTTGGTTCAACATATGCAAATCAATAAATGTGATTTGTCACATCAACAGAACTAAAGACAAAAACCACATGATTATCTTAATAGATGCAGAAAAGGCTTTCAATAAAATTCAACATCCCTTCATGTTAAAACCTCTCAATAAACTTGCTATTGAAGGAACATACCTCAAAATGAGCCCTCTGTGACAAACCCATAGCTAACATCATACTGAATAGGCAAAAACTGGAAGCATTCCCCTTAAAAACTGGCACTATACCAGGGTGATGTCTCTCACCACTCCTATTCAGTGTAGTATTGGATGTCCTGAACAGAACAGTCAGGCAAGAGAAAGAAACAAAGCACATCCAAATAGGAAGACAGGAAGTCAAAATATCCATGTTTGCAGACAACATGATTCTATATCTAGAAAACTCCATAGTCTTGGCCCAAAAGCTCCTTCAGCTGATAACTTCGGCAAATTTTCAGGATGCAAAAATCAATGCACAAAAATCACTAGCATTCCTGTACACCAAAAACTGCCAAGTTGAGAGACAAATCAGGGATGCTATCCCATTCACAATTGCTTCAAAAAGAATAAAATATCTAGGGATACAGCTAACCAGGGAGTTCAAAGAACTCTACAATAAAAAGGGATGCTGAGGCAGGCAGATCACTTGAGGTCATGAGTTCAAGACCAGCCTGGCCAACATGGTGAAACCCAGTTTCTACTAAAAATACAAAAATTAGTTGGGCATGATGGCAGGTGCCCATAATCCCAGCTTCTTGGGAGACTGAGGCAGGAGAATCGCTTGAACCCAGAAGGAGGAGGTTGCATTGAGCTGAGATTACACCACTGCACTCTAGCCTGGGTGACAGAGTGAGCCTCTGTCTCAAAAGAAAAAAAAAAGAATTACAAAACACTGTTCAGTGAAATCAGAGATAACACAAACAGGTGAAGAAACATTCCATGCTCATGGATAGGAAGAATTGATACCATTAAAAGGGCCATTCTGCACAAAGTAACTTATAGATTGAATGCAATTCCTATCATACTACCAATGACATTCTTCACAGAACTAGGAAAAAACTATTTTAAAATTCACATGGAACCAAAAAAGAGCCCAAATAACCAAGGCAATCTTAATAAAAAAGAATAACCTGGAAGTATTAACTTCAGTGTTGAATCATACCCAACTTCAAACTATAATACAGGACTACAGTAACCAAAACAGCATGATAATGGTATAAAGACAGACACATAGACCAATGAAACAGAGAGTGCAGAAATTAGGCAGTACACTGACAACTATCTGATCTTTTACTAAGCTGACAAAAACAAGCAATGGAGGAAGGACTTCCTTCAATAAATGGTGCTAGGGTAACTGGCTACCTATATGCAGAAGCCTGAGACTGGACCCCTTCCTTACACCATATACAAAAATCAACTTAAAATGGATTAAGAACTTCAATGTAAAACCCAAAGCTATAAAAACCCTGGAGGACAACACAGGCAATACCATTCTGGATATAGGAATGGGCAAAGATCTTATGACAAGGATACCAAAAGCAATTGCAACTAAAGCAAAAATTGACAAATTGAGTCTAATTAAACTTAAGAACTTCTGCACAGCAAAAGAAACTATCAACAGAGTAAATAGAAAACCTACAGAATGGGAGAAAATTTTTGCAAACTATCCATCTGGCAAAGATCTGTTATCTAGTATCTGTAAATAACTTGAATTTACAAGCAAAAAACAACCAAATTAAAAAATGGGCACAGTGCATGAACAGACGTTTTTTGAAAGAACAAGTTCTTTTGTAACCAATAAGTATATGAAAAAAAGCTCAATATCACTGATCATTAGAGAAATGTAAATCGAAACCACAATACTACCTCACACCAGGCAGAATGGCTATTACTAAAAAGTCAAAAAATAACAGATGCTGGTGAGGTTGTGGAGGAAAGGGAGCGCTTATACATTGCTGGTGGGAAGGTAAATTAATTCAGCCACTGTGGAAGGCAGTGTAGTGATTTCTCAAAGAGCCAGAAACAGAACTGTCATTTGACCCAGTAATCCCATTACTGAGTATATTCTCAAAGGAATATAAATCATCCTACCATAAAGACACTTGCATGTTTATGTTAAGTGCAGCACTATTTACACTAGCACAAATATAGGATCAACCTAAATGCTCATCAATGACAGATTGGATAAAGAAATGTGGTACATACACACGATGGAATATTATGCAGTCGTAAAAAAGAATGAGATCATGTTCTTTCCAGGGACATGGATGGAGTTGGAGACCATCGTCCTTGGCAAACTAATGCAGAAACAGAAAACCAAATACTTCATGTTCTCACATATAAGTGGGAGCTAAATGATGAGACACATGGACACAAAGAGGGGAGTATCAGACACTGGGGCCTACCGGTAGGAGGAGGGAGAGGATCAGGAAAAATAACTTACGGGTGCTAGGCTTAACATCTGGGTGATGAAATAATCTGTACAACAAACACCTATGACACACAATTACCTGTGTAAAATACCTGCACACGTACCCCTGAACCTAAAATAAAAAAAGAACCAGTCCTGAAAAGACTTAGAACAGAGGCATGGATCATCGTCCTCAATTTATATCAGATTTGGTTTTGGTAAGAAGTATTCTTGCCCTGTGCTTTTTGTCAGCACCATCCAGTGGCTTGAAACATCAGGCAGAAGAGCCACCAGTAACTAACCCTTGGAAGAAGCTGGAACTTCGTCTGAATAAAGACTATGACATTTCATGCTGCTAAAACCAGTGACATTTTAAGGTTGGCATTATTGAAATGGTAGGACATTTGGGTAGTTCTGCCCACTCCAGAGCCATTTCATATCCTTTTCTGTAAAGTGTATTCCTCTTTGTAACTCCATAAGTTTGGCATTATTATCTCTATTTTTCAGATGAGAAATTGAGATGTGGGGAAGTTAAGTACCTGCTGCAGATCATATGGCTTTCAAAGAACTCCGGTCTCTGAGGATATTTCTTAATACTTCGCTAAGTAGATGAGTAGTTGGGAGCTGAGAGCCTCTGCTTTACCCCCTTGGCCACGTGAAGCTTATCTAAGACTGGTGCCATTCCTGACCACTAGCTGTGGAAATGCTTTAAGGGTTGCATGCTCTGGTAGACTAAAAGCACAGGGAAGGAAAATGGATTAAATATCCGTTTCATTCCAGCACAGTTATGTGTCTAGTTATAGAAAATGCCCTGGAGCCGCCAAGAGTTAGTTTTTATTCCTCATCTCCTTGGGGAGGATAAACTAGAGATTTTTTAAAAAAATGCCGTCGACATTGTTGAATTCTAAACCTTCCTCTGCTCATACCAGCAGCTTTCCAATAGCTAAATATGAGTAATTTAGGCATAGGTTCATAAGACAAAGTGAATCCACTAATATACAGTTGTCCATTTTCCCAGCTGTTAAGGTGCAGATTTCCAGGAACTAAATTAAAATTGAAGATTGCCAGCTACTATTTCCAACCAACTGTGTTTTGGTGCTTGAGTTTAGGGAGGATGTGGCTAAAGAACTGTGAGAATATTTGTTATCCTAGTAGAGGAATGCCTCTTTAGAGACATAGAGAAAATACTTTATTGCTTTTAATTACCTTACTCTTTATTATTTTAATAACATTTTATTCAATTAAAAAGTTAAGCTATTTTAGATCTACACAAAATGATCTGGCTTTTATAACACACAAAAGCCTAAGGAAGAGAATGAAAGTTACTTGTAATTCCACCATTCAAAGGTAACTATTGGTAGAATTCTGAGATATATCCATCTAGTTCTTTGTAAGTGAATGTGTGTGAGTGTATGTGTGTATGATTTTGTGAAATCAAGACCATACTATTTTTAGAAATGCCTTTTTTCACTCAGCCATATATTATGAACTATGAGCCATATATTTTGATTTTTCCTGCATCATTATTGTTCATTATTATTATGGCATTAAGTGGCTTCATCAATGTACTCAATTTATAAATGGTTTTGCATTGTTTTGAAATATAAACAACATGCTATTAATGTCTACATATATAGATATAAAAGAAAATGTATCTGATTAATTTTCTTGGAGGAGCTTCTGATTAAAGTACATTTTTACGGCTTTACATCCATATTCTACCCTCCTAGAAAGCAGGAAACATTTTCACTTTTTACCCATAGCAAATTAAAGTCCCCATTTCCTTGCACCCCGATCAGAACTTCTTGTTTCAGTCATTGTTGATTTGGTAAGCCAAATACAGTATTTCATTGTTTAAATTTGTCTATTAGGAAGGATAATTCATTCGTTATTCTGTCATTTCTTCATGAATTGTTTATTATACTGAGCATATTTTTGTCTATTTTCATTGTGTCTGTTGCTGACTTCTAAGAGCTGCATAATTAAATACCTTAACTCTTTTCATCATGAATTTCTTTCTTTTTTTTTTTTTTTTTTTGAGACGGAGTCTTGCTCTGCCGCCCAGGCTGGAGTACAGTGGCCGGATCTCAGCTCACTGCAAGCTCCGCCTCCCGGGTTCACGCCATTCTCCTGCCTCAGCCTCCCGAGTAGCTGGGACTACAGGCGCCTGCCACCTCGCCCGGCTAGTTTTTTGTATTTTTAGTAGAGATGGGGTTTCACGGTGTTAGCCAGGATGGTCTCGATTTCCTGACCTCGTGATCCACCCATCTCGGCCTCCCAAAGTGCTGGGATTACAGGCTTGAGCCACCGCGCCCGGCCCCTTCATCATGAATTTCTTTTTCATTATTCTTTTTGTGAATGCATGTGAAGTTCCCATTTGTTTTAAATTTTATTGATGGCACTTTTAACGTTCAGAAGTTATGCTTTTTAGGTAGTCAGATATAAGCTAATTTTGTCTTTAAATGGTTGCTTACTCAGAATATCCTTCCTCCAAGATCATAAAAGTGTTCATAGTATTTTCTACCAGATTTTTAAAAATGTGCTATTGTTATATTTAGTTCTTGAGTATGTCTGGAATTTGATTTGGTGTACATTATGAGGGAGGAAGTTAACATTCTCCGTTGTATTTAGCCCTTCACCTAAATAATATACTAGTCTTCTAATGATATTACATAAAACTATCATAAACCATATTTTACATGCACTTGCATTAGTTTAGAACTTTATATTTTGTTCTATTGATCTGTTTATTTCTAGACTTCTACCACAGTATTTTAATTGTTACTGTTTTATATGACTTGATGACTTTAATGAATTCCCTCCCTTGTTATTTTACCAATCTTATTATTTAAAACCTTTTTCTTGGTTACTTTTATAGTTTATTCTCCTGGAAATTTTAGAATATTTTGTTAAACATTTTTGAAAAAGAAATATGTCATTGGTATATTATAACTGCATTTAATATATTACAGGAATCTTGGGTAATCTGAGTTCTTTTCAGGATTTAATCTTCTTATTCAGATGTGCTTTTTACTTGTGAAGTAGCTTTACTCTCTACAGACATTTTCTGAGGTTATAATAGTTATGTCCTTTTTATTACATTTCTTTTATTTCCGTAGGTTATTGGGGAACAGGTGGTGTTTGGTTACATGAGTAAGTTCCTTAGTGGTGATTTGTGAGATTTTGGTGCACCCATCACCCGAGCAGTATATACACTGCACCCAAATTGTAGTAGTCTTTTATCCCTCACCCCCTTCCCACCCTTTCCCTCGAGTCCCCAAAGTCATTTCATTCTTATGCCATTGCATCCTCATAGCTTAGCTCCCACTTATGAGTAAGAATACATGGTGCTTGGTTTTCCATTCCTGAATTACTTCACTTGATGGTCTCCATTTCCATCCAGGTTGCTGCGAATGCCATTAATTCATTCCTCTTTATGGCGGAGTAGTATTCCATTGTGTGTGTGAGTGTGTGTGTGTGTGCGTGCGTGCGCACATGTTTATATATGTGTGTGTGTATACACGTATGTGTATATATGTGTATACACTATATATATCACAGTTTCTTTATGCACTCATTGATTGATGGGCATTTGGGTTGGTTCCACATTTTTGCAGTTGCGAATTGTGCTGCTATAAACATGCATGTGCAACTAATTCTCCACAGGGTGAAGATGTAAAAGGTTCTATATTTATCATTTTTTTTTTTTTACTATAGTAAGTATATTTGTTGTTCTTACTGCCAATTAATCATGGGCTCATCATCCAGTAAGATAAATGTTTAAAGGGTGATTGGGAGTGGGGGTTGTATAAAGCATTAATAAAAGAAGTAATTTGTGACTTTACTGATTTTTGTTGATCTTTACTTGAGTTTTACTATGGCTATTATAACATGGGTTTACACATAATATACTATGAGTATTTTCTAAACTAATTTCTGCCACGATAATTTTTATCTTGTGTTAAACTACTATTTAGAAAATGGGTATTAATTTCTCCTGTTACTTGGTGGAAACTATAAATACAAGATTTCTCCCCTTAATCCATCCCTTTGCCATCTGAAACCTCACATTTTTGTAGCTTCTTGCTTTTTGCTTTCCTGGCACTGAATTGCCCTCTAAAGGGATATTCAGAACATAATGTTGTGTGCCCTGTACTGTCCATCAGTCATTCTCTCCTGAATGATTTGCCTGGAAGAAAGGTGCAACTGTTATGTTACTACTTCTTAAAGGGGAAGGGACCTTTATCCTTTCAATAATTGCAGATACTTCTTACAAAATAAGCAGGTAACAAAGTGAAACTTGCTTTTCATGTATTCTCTAGGATTTCAGAAAAATATAACATTAGCATAGTTTATAGGGTAACAAATTTCTCCCTGAACAAGAATCTATTAAAAGTAGTACTGCATTTTCATGTCTCTCAAGCAGAGTCCCGACAGATGCTTAAGCCTATGAAGGAGGGTGGAAATGGCAGGGAAGCCACAGGAAGTATAGCAAGTCATGCCACTCCAATTGTGAGCCCTCCATAGAATCCTAAATAAATATAGTTCACATACTTTGCACACTAATCACCTTTAGTAGTGATATGACTCTTGGATATTTTTAGAACCCTTTTTCTAGGGCACGTTGCACCTGGGCACAGTAGAGCCAGCATTACCTGGCTATATGCCTTGTCCTGTTCGGAAGACAGCCGTGCGGGTGGCTAACAAAGGAGCCTATGTCTCTTGGCCTTTTCCGTGGGTCCTTGCCCAGGGCTACCTGTTACTGGTATTTGAGTAATTTTAAACAATGCACGATATCAGGATTTTTCCTGAATGGTCTCAAAAATTGACTAATTCCCTGCCTTTCTCAGTTATTCTGGAGAATTGGGATGGATGGGTAGATTTGGAAAATACAGTCCTTGTTTTCTGCCTGGACACAGTCCTAAAACTGTCTTACTGCTATCAAATTAGCCATCTGGCCACTTTTATCTAGAGGACAGGATCACTGAAGGTTAAGAGTTAAGCTAAAACCGTATAAAAGTTGCCGGTATTTTTTCCCATAGTGCCAAAATGATTATGAGAAACATCATGTATTTTATCTTTAAGGGAGCCCACGTGAATTTGGGCATCTCAGATTTGATTTTCTGCTCTGATGCTGTATTCTAGAGTCATTCCTGGCCCTTAAGAAGAAGATTTCAAGGCCAGCAACCGCACAGAAAAGAATAACCAGTCTCATGAATCAATTCCATGGAAATGTTTGTTTAAATTCTATGCTTTTAGAAATACAAACCAATTAGTTGTTTGAGAAAAGTTCTGAGAAAAAGGAGAATCATGGGGATATGAGGAAAGAAGGATGTGGTGACAGATTTGTCTCTGCTCCTTTTTCTACTCTGTTTGGCATAGACGATACTTTTTGAAGTTCATAATATGATAAATCACTTAAATGTTTTTCATGTTGTGTTTATCCTCTGCTCAATGTTTCTGCTAGTTGGATTGGAGTCTGCTTTTGTGAAGAGTTGATTCTGGGGTAAGATGCTCAACATTTGTAGGGTAAGTGCACTGGAGGAGATGCAGGATGGAGGACAGTTTTCTCCATCATAGCCAGGGAATCAGAATAAAATGAACATTGCTAAATTGCTCTCCTTCTGGGCTAGAGTCTTACCTCTGCCTTTCTGAGGTGTATAGAAGAGTCATTGTTTGATTTTCTGAGCTGTGAGCAGCTCTCAAAAACCGGGATTTATATTTTTGGTCTCTGCAATCTCCTCATTACAGCATGAAAACAAAGTAAGGTCACAAGACATGGAAAATGTGTTTCTCTGGGAAATTCTGGATATGAAATAAAAAGAGAAGTCCTAGATCAGGAATTTTTAAATCTTCTTGAACAAAACATAACTTGAGATATCAGAAGCAAAATAATATGGTTCAAACCCAGTCCTACTTCCATGTGCTCTGGGTATGTGGAGCATTGAGAAACTTTATGCATTTCTGCTGGAGAAAAGGAATCATAGATTTGAAATTAACAATGATAAAAAGGATAGATAGGTGCAAAATAGACAAAAATACGTTACACAAGTGGAAGCGGGATCCATTCATTCTAATTGTAGGGAGTAAGGAAGCACTGTAGAGAGGAGGTGGCATTTCAGTAAGATTCAAAATATTTCAACAGGTTGAGAATTGGAGAGGGGGAGGTATTTCAAAGGGAGGCAATACTTAAGCACAAAAGCATGAAAGGCCTTATTGCTGAGAATACTCACTTCCCAGAGGCATTGAATACAAGTGGAATAAGTCCAGGGTTTCTTTCTCAGACCTGACCTAACAGCAAAATATGTGATCTGCATCAAGTCAGTCTCCTACGTGCAAACTCAGATGCAGATCGCTGGCTCAGGATGATACCTCAAAGTCTTAAGACATCACAAGACATATGCAGTGACTAAAAATGAACAGAGCCCTGGGAGGGAGAAAAGGCTTCAGTCAGATTTTGTCCTATTCTATAAATAGATTTTTCAGATTACTTAGAATCTTGGAGTTACCTTTTTTTTTTTTTTTTATTCTGAGTATCATTCATAGAGGTTGAAAATGAAAAAAGTGTTTCTTAGAATGTATTACATTTGGAAAGAAGCATCCTTTTGCGGTTATTAGTGATCCTGATTATTGATTACTACTCTGAATTTTCAACAGTGGGCATACTAAACTTTCAGTACTTGTTAACATTTCAGTTAAAACAGGCTACGCAGAGTCCTAGACAAGACAGAGTTGCTCTGGAGTATAGACGGCTTTTAAAAGCATCTCTTGCTTTATGTTTCCGTGACAGAAGATCCAGGAGACAGTTTTTACCAGAAAATGAGATATCTGCCTTATGGTATCCAGATGTCATTCTTGTTTTACATGAAGTGTGTGAGCAAGATTGCTTCCCTCTTTTTTTTGGTGTGTGTATATTCATCATCTGGCTGTTATCTTTGTAGAGGCGCAATCTCCTTAAAGGTTTTCCAAAAATAACAAATGAATCAAGGGAAGAGGAGGAGGATTAGAAAAGTTTTCTGGGTTAACCACTTAGCTATATCAACACTTGAGTACTACATTCTGGATCAGGGAGAAATATTGAATGCATAAGCAAAGAAGCAAAATGGAGTATGGAAAATGAGTGCCCACACACTTGTGAATGCAAAGAAGTGACTACCTGCCACAGGTGACAGAGTGGAGGAAAAAGTTCAGCTGAAAAGCCAGTGAAAATGCCTATCTATCTACCTGTTTGGATTTCTTTCTTCACTAGAGATGAGTGGCTCCAACAAAATCCTAGCGCCCTCATGCAGTAAGGGATCTTTGGGTTAACTAAGTTCCCATATCAACTAATGACTAGTTCTGAAAGAGTTGAATATACCAAGTACATTTGTTGCAATGACGAACACTGTTCCTCTTTTATTTTTATTTGGTGACTCAAAAGCAATTTAGTTGGATGATAATATTTTGTATTGCATGGAGTCATCATTAGGAACATTAAGATAGTTGTAGTTTTAAAAAGGAATGCAGATTTTTATGCAAAGGAGGTTTAATTTTATTGCCATAAAATGTCAGAACAACTTGAATTTGGTAAATGCCTGCTTCTTCTAAAATTTAAAGTTTACTAGTCCATCACTGCTTAGTGCCATAGGGAAGAAGTATTATCTCACCAACTCAGGGGTGAAAATACTTAAAATGCCTCTTCAATTGGTGTGCAGCAAAGCTAAATAAAAAGAAGGAAAGATTTGGGTTGTTTACATCTTGATTCAGAGAACTAACCACAAAAATGCATTGTCTTTGACAAAATTTGGCATTAAATTTGTACATCCCCTTATAGAGTACAAAACACTGTCATTCATATTTATTACTTTTTATATCAACTCTCTGTGCTGCATTTCATATATATAAGTCTTGAGAAGATTAATGATGGAGCCAAAACTAAGCAGCTATTAAATGGCCATGATGTGACTTGAAACAGTTACTCTCACTATAGGTACCATACTTTTTCTACTAAACCTCATGCTTTAACTTCAAGTTTTCAGCAGAGATTTGTAAATTTTAAGAAGTTTTCCAATGGAGAAGATCTTGGGGGCAAGTTCATGGACTAATGAGGCAACCATCTTCTATTTCCTGTTTTGATTATAGTTTTATTGTTAATTTTCTCCTTCACCTCTTCCTTCTTCTCTTCCTACTTTTCCATCATGGTCATGTCATCATCATCATCATCATCATCATCATCATCATCATCATCATCATCATATCTCATCAAGCTTAGCTTACACATGGGGCAGAGTTTGTGATGATGAAGGAGTAATCATTCCATGCCATCTCCTTTCCTCTTCATTTGTGTTAAAATGTATCTAGTTATTATGGATAAAGAAGAAGAAAAATATATCTCTTTTATTCTTTCTCTCTCTCTCTCTCAAATAATCCTCTTTCTTTGCTTATTCACTTTATCCTTTATATCTTCCCCACTTTATCAACTCTTCCACCAAATATCTAACCACAGAAATTCCAAAGCAGCTGTTTTCTGGGACAAAATGATCCTCTGCCTCCCCGTTTGGGCACCACCCTTGCATACCAGAGATAGACAGGCTGTTCTGATCTCCCTTTGCCTAAAAATCCAGTTAACCACCTTCACAGGCTTCATTCCACAGGCCACACATCAGCCCATGGCTTCAGTAATATGGAAAGACGTAATTGTTAAATTTCAGTGCAGAAGCAGAAACCAGTATATTTTGCCCATAATGGCAGTAAATCTAACCCCTCTACCACCACACACACAAAATCACTTTCAGCTGTGTCAACAAACAGAGCTTTAATTTAAAATCCAAACTCTGAGATCACAGTTTCTCAACTTTAGGAAGTCTTCTCCTAAACCAGGCAATATCAGGCTAGAAGGAGCAAGGTGGGTGGGGATTCTCTCTGCGTAAGGAAAAAATGTATTCTCCCACAGATGCGGGATTGCCCTTCAGATCCATTCTAAGCAGCGCCAATGATCCATGTAAAAAGATAGACATGATAGACATACTTGAGGGGGTAGAAATTCAAATCTTCCAGAGAGTCACAGGCAAGCTAAAAATAGTAGCAAGAACAGAAACAAATGATAGTTTAGGTTAACGTTGGTATTGTACATCAACTGCTGTGGCTATGTAGTCATTGGCCAGTCTCAAGGAGAGGTTCAGAATCTCTGAAACTGTGGCATGGAGGTGATGGTGATCTACTCAAGTCCCATGTCAAAACTGAGGTACTCATTCCTTCATCTGTAGGAGTGTGGCAGTAGATGGCTCCCAGTTGATTCTCCTCCAAGAACTGGCCTCGGCCATCAGTGCTGCCTTGCCCAAGGTCATGTCCCATCCCCAGGGTCTTCCCACACCAAATGGCTGTCCTGCGTATGTCAAGGCAGCACAACTATAGGGGCCACCACAGCCCCAGGGCTTCCCGTAGGATGGCTGGGGCCCCTGCTGTGCATGCATCACAGTCCAGCCTCTCTTGGCCCAATCCTAAAAGCAGTCCTCCATAAAGCTTTTACATGCAATCTCAGAGCCTCAGAGTCTGTCCCCTGGAGATCCTGATCTACCACAAATTCTTTCAAAACGGTTAAAGTATGTTGGGACATGCTGGAGAGAACAACCCCTGGATATCTGCCACAGCTATTCTCCATATTCCAGGAATAAAACAAAACCACCTCACCAAGAATCCTTAGAATGCCCCTTGCTATGAAAGAACCAAATTTTATCTGTAAACAACCCACAGAGGTGAGATGTCAACGGCTCCACCAGGTACACCAGTAGTATGTGTCATTTTCCCACTTGTCCTTACCAGTTCCTTACCAGTTCCTTTAAGTGGAACATTTTGAGCAACAGGTTTTTTAAAGGAGTTGGAGAGTATTCTCACATTAATATCTATAGAATGACAATTAGAAAAGATAAAAGGATACTTTTATCATATGGATTAAGAATGATTTTCTCATCTGAACATGACTACAAATGCGTTCACATTTTTGTTCCTTCTGTCCTGATCCCTGAGTCCTTAGCACATTGGCAACAATGATTGGCTTAATTCTTTCACAAAGTTTATTTTGATTAACTGGTTAAATTTTTAATAAATTGGATATAGGTTTTTTTTTTTTTTTTAACACAGAACCTCGTTCCGTCACCCAGGCTGGAGTTGCAATGGTATGGTCTCAGCTCACTGCAACCTCCACCTGCTGGGTTCAAGCGATTCTTGTGCCTCAACCTTCTGAGTAGCTGAGATTACAGGCACATGCCACTACACCTGGTTAATTTTTGTATTTTTTGTAGAGACGGGGTTTTACCATGTTGGTGAAACTGGTCTCGAACTCCTGACCTCAGGTGATCCACCCGCCTTGCCCTCCCAAAGTGTTGGGATTACAGGCGTAAGCTACTACGCCTGGCCATATTTATAGTTTTAAAATCCTTTTTAGTCACTGTGCAGCCCCCATGATCTCATGTTCTGTAGCTGACTAGAGGTTTATGAACTTTTTTAAAGGTAAGTTAGGATGGCTGTTAGTTGGTAAAACTTTCTCTTCCAAACTCTGTGGGTGCTGCTCATAATCCATGGGACTTGTTCCTCAAATAAATGCTCAATTTCTTGATTTGCAATTTGGGATTTTCAAATTTATGGCTTCCAAGTTCTACATCAAATACTAAAATCAGGTTATCAGACAGGTAGTTTAGCAAAGTACATATGCTCATTTTATTTCTTAGGTTCTAGAAAATCTGGTCTAAATCTAAACCTGGTCATTTTTTTACGTTTGGAAAATCCTCCTACTTCAGGAGTTGGGGGATGACCATAGTCAAGAACTGAAAAGAATGTTCAGAGTTGGGAGCTGAGTAGAACTTGTGGTATTGAATCTATACCTTCCTTTCTTCAGTAGCTTTGAAGGGAAGTCACAGTCAATGAAATGAAGAAAAAAAAGGAAGACTGTGGGGGTTTGGGGGGTATTTTTATTGAAGTTTATTAAATTACATTCCCTAAAAGTAATTATAGTAAGATGCACATTTCTCAAATTTTGATGATCCCAGTTGAGACACAGGACATTTACACAGAACTTTGCATCACCGAAGAAAATTCCCTCAGGCTTTTTCCCAGTCAGTCCCCCACTCCCTCCCCAGAAAGTTAATCTCTGTTTCCATATTATTCTGACAAATTAGCTTTGCCTGTTTGCCTATTCTTTTTATTTACATATTGTTAACTTTTCAATTTTTAAAATTTTGCGGGTACATAGTAGCTGTATGTATTTATGAGGTGCATGAGATATTTTGATACAGTCTTTGCCTATTTTTGAAATTCACATAACTGGACTCGTGTGTCTGGCTTCCCCATCCCACCTCTGACCTCAACGTATTATATTTGAGATTCATCCACGTTCTCACATGTATCAGTAGTTAGTTCAGTTTTTCTGCTTTGGTTGACTCATTTTCCATTGTATAAATATCCCACAATTTGTTTATCCATTTTCCTTTTAATGGACATCATGTTGCTTTTAGTTTTTGGCTATTGTGAATAAATCTGTAAAGAACATTCTTGTACAAATTACTTGGTGGACATATGTTTTCATTTCTTTTGGGTGAACACCAAGGAGAGGAATTGCAAGATCGTAAGTAACATTTGGCATTTTTAGGTTTTAAAATTTTAACCATTCTAGTGGGTGTATAGTGGCATTTCATTGTAGCTTTAACTTTATTTCCCTGATTACTCACAGTGTTGAGCGTTCTTATGCCTTCTTTTGTGAAATGTCTGTCCAAACATTTTGCATATTTTTATTGGGTTGTCTTGTTTTAAAACTACTTAATTGCAAGAGTTCTTTATATTGCCTGAATACATATCCTTTGTGAAACATACGTATTTTTAGTGTTCATTTTATACCATTTCTTGGCTTTTTATTTTTATCCTTTTGCTTTATTCTTCAGTAGTTGATCTAGGGATCTATCTATCTACCTACTTACCTACCTACCTGATATGGTTTGGCTGTGTCCTCACCCAAATGACATCTTGAATTGTAATCCCCATAATCCCTACATGTCTAGGGAGAGACCTGATGTGGGGTGATTGGATCATGGGGGTGGTTTTCCCCATGCTGTTCTCATGATAGTGAATGAGTACTCACGAGATCTGATGGTTTTATAAAGGGCTCTTCCTTCTTCGCTCCTCATTCTTCTCTCTCCTGCCGCCATGTGTAGACGGTCCTTGCTTTCCCTTTGCCTTCTGCCATGATTGTAGGTTTCCTGAGGTCTCTCCAGCCATGTGCAATTGTGAGTTAAACACCTTTCCTTCATAAATTACCCAGTCTCGGGTATTTCTTTATAGCTGTGTGAAAACAGACTGATACACTATCTATCTGTATTAGTTTGTTCTCACACTGCTATAAAGAAATACCTGAGACTGGGTAATTTATAAAGAGGTTTAATTGACTCCCCATTCTGCAGGCTATATAGGAAGCAAGGCAGCATCTGCTTCTGAGGAGGCTTCAGGGAGCTTTGACTCACAGCAGAAGGCAAAGCAGGAGCAGGTGTATTACACAGCAGGAACAGGACCAAGATCGGGGATGCCACACGCTTTTAAACAACCAGATCTCATGAGAACTCACTTACTGTCACAAGAACATTGCCAAGGGGCATGGTGTTAAACTATTCATGAGAAACTACCTCCATGATCCAATCATCTCCCATCAGGCCCTACCTCCAATGTTGGGGATTACAATTCAACATGGGATTTGAGTGCGGACCCAGATCCAAACCATATCACTGTCTATCTATATATCTCTTACTATAGTATGTCTTGAACTTTACATGTAATGTAAGAGGCTTACAACAGTATAATGCCATTTGCCTTCCCAGTCTTTTTTGCTATTACTGTCATATAATTTGCTACTATATAGATTACAAACCCCAAATTACAAGGCTTTTATTTTATCTTTAAATCTATTTTTTCAAAGATATTAGGAAAAAATGGTATTGTGTATTTATCTACTTCTTTACCATTTCAGGCACTTTTAAAGCTTTCCTATAGAACAAAGTTACCAAGTTTCAGACTAGTATCATTTCAGCATGAAAACTTGTTTTTTTTAGCATTTCTCACAGTGTAGGTCTACTGGCGAAGGATTCTCTCAGCTTTAGTTGGTATGAACGTGTCTTCATTTCATCTTTGCTTTGAAGGGTGTTACTATTAGATATATGTTCTTTTTCTGGATATAGAGAACTCTAGGTTGACAGACCATTTGTGTGTGTGCATGTGTGTGTATGTGTGTGTGTGTTTTGAAATGAGACTGCACTGTTTTCCTGAAAAGTCAGCCATTATTTTTATTGCTATACTTCTACATATTGTTTATTTGTCTGTTTTAAGGATATTCTCTCTGTTCAGAATGTGTTATTATGTGCTTACAATGTGTGGCCATTATTCCCATAGGCTTTTTATTTTTTCCTATCACCTTCTTCTTCTTCTGAGACCGAGTACAGAGACAATTACAGCTTGCTGTTTTCTCATAGGCCTCGAGTGCTTTGCTCGGTATTTTCTTCAGTCTTTTTTTTTTTTTTTTTTTTGCTTCATTTTGGATTGTTTCTTCATGTGCTAAATCCGACATTAGGGCCTGCTCCAAGACAGTTTCTGTTGACTGATATTTTTCCTGAATATAGGTTATACCATCTTATTTCTTTGCCTATCTTATATTTTGTTGAAAACCAGTCATTTTAGCAAATATATGATGTCAAAATTCTGGATTCTGACTTTCCCCTCAAAGGTTGTTGTCATTTTGTTGTTGCTGCTGCTCTTGTTGTTTTAGTAAGTTGCCTAGACTTATTCTGCAGAACTTGTTTCCCCACTGATGTCAGGCAGCTATTTTTTTCTTTTTTTAAAAATTCCTATTTTCATTTTACTAGCCTGGGTTCCCATGGGATTCCCCTGCATCTCATAGTTCAGTGGTCACCCAAATGTTGTGCTCAAACACCTCAAGCCAGCAGAGCTTCCACCTTCTGCTGATAAGCCTGTGTGTGTAACAGGAGCATGTTCCAAATTCAGACAGTTTTCAAGTCTTCCCTTGATTTTACTTTCAACTGGGCCCTTCTGGGTGTCCCCTGAGTATGTGTGTAGCATCCCATCTCAGTGTGCCTGGGGTCTTATCTAGGCTTTCTGCAGTGCTCTTATTTCTAGGATCTCCCTGCTAAGTGTCTGGCGAGTCTGCCAGCCTGAAATGCACCCAGTCTGTGAGAGCAACCTCAGGCTATGAGGTGTGTGGGTTACTAGCCTTATTACTTTTACTGACAGTCCCACTAGACACGAGTGAGCCCTGCGAGCAGTGAAGCTGCTGGTTTTCATGACCAGCCCTGCCCTGGTAGAACTACCAAGACCCCGAGCTGGAGAGATGATGGGAGCAGCCTCAAGCAAGAATGCTATGGAGGCCCACAGTCTATCTGTCTTTTATTTAATGAGTAAATGCTTCTCAATTGGTTTGTTTGCTTATTTTCTTGTCTTTGCTTAGTTTCCAAAGGCCTCAGATTATTATTTTTGACAACGTTATCCAATTTTATAGTTGTTTCTTGGGGAGATTTACTGATTATCATGGTGAGAAATCTTGCTCTGACAGATATATCTTGACAAAGGAGAGACGGAAAAACATGAAGGCTATGATAGCATGAGAAAGCTACTAGGAACAGTTTTCCCTGTCATTTGTAAACCAGTAACTAAACCTCCAGGCTTTTGGTTCAAGGAGCTGTGAGGATTAAACGTCCCTGGATAGAGTTATTTTAACTAAATGACTCAACGATGAGACATGTTTAATGATATGCATAATTATTGTGTCATGGGAATTAAATACTAGTGATAATGTATAGAAAATATATAACTATATTTTATACATATGTATATGTATCTTTTTGTCATATACATGATATATACTATGAAAATTATAATTATTACCATATCTAGCTCAGAAAATCTTTATTTTTTAAATTTTGAGAATGATTAAGGATCCCAGAGACTATCAATATCAGCATTTTCCCTTGATACTTAATGAAAATTGATGCCATCCTAAATTACATGTTCAAAGGTAAGTGTTCTATTCCATGCTCTTTGTTTCTGTCTGATATTAGGGACGGAGAGAAATTATCGGCCCCTCCATCTCTGCTCCAACTCTCTGAAACCTTTACAAGGACCTCATGTTCCCTTAACTGGAGGCAAAGCCCTTTCCTTCCAGCAGCAGCGAGAAGAGGTGGTGAACACACAGGGTGATGGCCTCTCAATCCCCTGCCATGTGACTGGCTCACAGCCTTCTCAGCCTGTGTGTAAAAAGGGAGTTTATCGGCCACCTGATGGCTCTGGCTCTGAAGAGATGGAAGGAAAAAAAGGGGTCTTCTGAGCATCAGGAAGCTGAGGCTATCTGTTGGGAGGCTTCTCTGACATCACTCCCTCACTTTCTACCACCCTGCTCACCTGCCTCCAGGCTCTGGCAACTAGGCTGCTTGCCATGGGCCTCCAGGCCAGCATGGAAATCCCCACAGCAGAGGGAAATCCCAGCAGAGGCCAAGGGTCCCAAGGATAGCACGTAGGCTTGGAAGGGCTAGGGAGAGGGGCAGGAGGGCCAGCTGCTTGGGGCAGAAGTAGACTAGCCTAAAGACCTTACTGATTTTCCCTGTACTTCTGCTCAGCTTCTGTTGGCCCCTTATCTTCTGATCTCCTGTAAGGTTTTCTTTTTCTGGACATCAAGGATTGCACTAATCAAGCTTCAGCTTTTGTTTTTGTTACTTGTGTGTTTCGTCTCTTTCCTCAGATAGCACGTTAGGATGTGTGGTGGTGGCATTACTTCTTCAGCCATTTATCTTTCTATAATCTTTCCATAGTCCCCTCCCTATTTCTCTGCAGGTTCAGTTTTTTTTTTTTTTGAGACAGGATCTTGTTCTGTCACCCAAACTGGAGTACAGTGGCACAATCATAGCTCACTGCAACCTTTGCCTCTGGGGGCGCAAGCCATGCTCCCACCTTAGCCTCCTGAGTAGCTGGGACTACAGGTGCATATCACCATGCCTGGCTAATTTTTATATTTTTAATAGAGATGGGGTTTCACCATGTAGCCTAGGCTTGTGTTGAACTCCTGGGTTCAAGTGATCTGCCTGCCTCAGCCTCCCAAGGTGGTGAGATTACAGGCATGAGCCCCTGCACCCAGCCTCTGTGGGTTCAACTTTTAATATTTTACACAGGTTCATCAGGTCAAATTTTAAGTGTGTTCCAAATAGAATACAAAACATTCTGGTAATTGACCAGTACAGTGTTTCTCAATCATAGCTGCTCGCTAGAATCACTAGGTGGACGAGCAATTTGAAAATCCTGGTACCCAGACTGTACACTCCCATCCAGTGAGACGAGAATCTCTGGTGGTGCAATCCAGGTAGTCTGTACCAAGAAACAATGCTCTCATGGCAAGTAATACCTTTATGTGGCACACTAATATTTGTCTTTGCTGTTTTATCTTAAACCAACATTTACCACATCCTCAAGGGATACATTAGAATATTAATTAGCAAAGACTATGGCCATGCAGAAACTGAATTATATCATGGTCTCCACTGTAGTCTGTAAATACTTCTGAGGTCGTGTTGGCAGAATGCCTTTCAGTGTCCTTGTATTTGCTAGCCGCTTTGGTGGCTGACAGCCTAAGAGAGACTTGCCTCAGGAGAGCAAATAAGAAAAAACAAATAAAACTGTAGATATGAATGTCGTCACATTTCAAAGACTGCTGGCCCATTATGTAAAATGCAGTGACACATTACAAATATTTACCTTAAGTTTTCCCCCCTGTAGTCTTTGTTCTCATTTAAAAACTGAATGGCCATTGAACGGTCTTTTTCTTTGAAAAAGAAAAAAGTGGTAAGTCTTTCACTACCTTTCTTTTAAGACTTGACTTAGATTTCCTAGTCCTGCTTTTTGAGATGACTTGATTGCCTCTGTTTCAGGCTCAGTAGTTCATTTCTTCAGCCTCTAAGCCGTTTCAGCTTCCTTTAGGCCATGGATAGAAAGCTGGTGAAAGTCAGCAAATATTTTGCATAAATAGTTGCTGGACCCCAAACCTCCAAAAACCAACTTTTGAGTTTTTTTCTTTTTAAGGAGAAATGGGTAGAGAAGTGATAATCAGTTTTAAGGATTTGGTGCCTAGCAAGGTGCCAGCAAGCAGCCTGAAAGCCCCAGATATTTGTTGAGAACCTGAAACACAGTGCTTGATGGAGTTCTCCTCTATTTCTAATCGAGGATGGTATTTGGGGGTTAGCAGTCAGAAAGAATTTTCCGGTATGAGAGAGGTAAAAGGGAAGAATGTGTCATCCAGTAGAATTTTGGCAATTCCATTTTAGAATTTTCTTTTAATTGGAGAGGCATATTGTTTGTTTGCTTTTTAAAGAAAAGAATCACAGTTATTTTAGGATGTGTGATCCTGGAAGATATTATATTCAGATCTATTTAAAAGAAAAACATTTAACCTTTTTTCCAGACTCAATCCCTGCTTCAAGTTTTCTCACAGTGCGTAAGTTTGTCGGGTGTGTTTCTATATTCGTTGGAAAGAATAAATGACAATTGGAAATAGAAGGACCGGGGCAGCTGCAAATGACAGGCAGGTTGCTCACTGGAAATGCCATGGGGTACCATTCCAGAGACTGCAATACAAGCAGTATTCCCTAAACCTGTGAATTTCAGTGGTCCTGAGAAGCAGACTGGACCTTCTTCATGCCAGTAATGACAGTGAAGAATCACAGTTGTCATTTCCACCTCTGCTTACAATATTCAGTTGACTAGTGTTTAAGGTTATTTAGTGTTTTTGTTTTCAGATCTGGTCTATGCATTGCTACCTTAGTCCATTTGGGGGGGGTAATAGCACAGGCATAGGAAGAACATCTACTGACCTGGTAGAAAAGATGCTCTGATAACATATGCATCGTTTATTTGGACAATAATAACATTCCTAGGAGCAAAGGTCAGACTGTGCCTTTCATAATTTTCTCAGATAGTCTTCTTTGAGCCACAGCATCTCAGCTGGGGCAACCATGAAGTACAGCTAATTTTCCAGTAGAGGACAGAATTATGGTTTGCTATGTAGAATAATCTCAGCCTGCTATAATTTACGTTATTTTTCTCCCAGTTCTTCCTGTCATTCCCATCATGATATAATAGCTCGGTACTACCCAAGAGCCATGGAAAACTAGATGGAATTGCTTGGCCTGGTCCTCTGGATAAACATCTCTTGCCATTGTCAAACTGAGGGTCCTCTCTTAGCCCAGTGACCTGGATTCTCCATATGATTCTGGAATCTGGGTGTCTGTTGAACTCTCAAAGAAGATCCTCTGGAGGGAAGACCATCCCCTCAGTCCATAGCCAAGCCAGGATAGGATAGGTATGGAGAGTGCTGGGTTTTCAGGAAGCAGGAGAAAGATCACCAGGCTGAAGGGCTTCTCCAGGTCCTTTCTGAAAGCAGATGTGCTAGATCCTCATGCCAGGTCAAACTGTTTAAGGACTTTTACTCATATACTGAATATTATAAGTCTCTATACTATTCAGGGGAGTGGACAAGGTATGGAACATAATGTCAGACACAAGTCTCCCCCGTTCTGGGAAGTTATAGCCTGTTGAAAAAATCTCCACGAAATTATTAAACACAAGTGTCTTGGAGGATGTGTCCAGTGTATTTGGAATGACCAGGAATATGCTGTGGAGGAAGCAGGATTTGAGTTGGGCCTTGAAACCCGCACAGACTGTGCCTGGGTGGAGGGAAGGGAAGAACTAACTGCATAGTAGTAGACTGCAAGAGCTTGGACCAAACCTGAGGTTCAGAGCTCATGCCAGGAAAGGACCCACTATAGTGACTTGTACACCTTTGTCCAGGGAGAGAATGACTGTGCCTAGAGGACTGGCAAGGCTTTGGACTTTCACTAGAATATGTCCTTGGACCCACTGTAAACCTATTTCAGCATATTTTGCTAAGAGCAGGATGTCCTGGAGCATGTATAGCAACAGACAGAATGACAGAACAGGACACAGGAAGCTGTCTATTACCATTCATACTAACAGCATCCTGCTTGCTATTAGGCTTGACTTAATATCTTTCGAGCTCTGTGCCTATCTGTGGGTTGGAGACAGTTTGTGCTGTTGCTCCTTTGTGGAGCTTCTCCTCCCCCTGAAGAAGAAAGCATCATTTATACCCAGGACAGCTCTCCAGATTATTCTGGAGACAGCTCAAAAGACCTGTCTCCTCAGGGAGGATGCCTGACAAGGTCCTCTTCAGGGAAGGGCTTCTGAAATTTTACCATGCATAGGACACACTTGGGGGTCTTGGTAAAAAGGTCTTAACTCATTAGGTCTGAGATGTCACCCAACATCCTGCCTTTCTAATAGGCCCTCTGGTGATGCTGATGCTGATGGTCCGGGGGCCACACTTAGTAGTGAGGCTTGCGGCACCGTACAGATGTTTATGGCAACAGGATGGCTCAGGAAGGTTGAGCGTGGGAAGGAGCAGGATGGAGCAGAAATACTTTTCATATGAGACTAGAGCCGCCCAGGCTCCCACATAGACTTTTCAATGAGTCATGGGCACTATCCACCCAGGCTCACACTTCCCATTAGAAAGTGCTCCCCGAGGACAGGCCTACGCTGAAGCCTCAGGAAGACCATGCCTTTCTCATAAGAAGCCCAGGGAAGAAGCTTATACCTTTCCAGCAGGGAAAGGCAGCGGCGAGCTGAATGCTCAGGTGGTTTCGCCTTTTTTCCCCATCAATGGCAGGTTGGAAGGTGGAGCTGGTGGCTTGCTCCGTTCTGTTCAGCTCAGCTGGTGTTTATTGCCTACCTGCTCTGGGCCCAACACTGTGCTAAGTACGTGGATCTCTGGTGAAGGGTGAAAACTGGTCTCTGCTGCCCAGGGGCTTACTGTATGATTGGGACAAATAAACTGAACACTTACAAGCAATGAAAGAAAAACATGGGTAGGGATATAATTATGTGCTAAATTGAATATAATCAAGTGCCAAACCCATGACACAAGCAGTGAGTGCTGTGAAAAGTCAGGGAGGGTTTGAATGTTGGCTTAGCTCCCTGAATCCAGAGTTAGTTTCTAAATTGAGGGTTCTATTGTTTGGCTTGCATTGGGTTTGAAAGATCTTGTGGATAAAGAATTGAGAGCTACTGGGTGGGGCAAAAAAAAAAAAAAAAAAAAAAGCAGAGTCCAGCACAGAAACGCAAGCCACTTGTTTTAGGTACTAAGAGCCCCACAATGAATGCAAATCATACCCCCACCCACCACCCCAGACCTCCCCATCCCTCCAGTGAATGAAACATTTCTTTAAATGGAACCACCACTAGATAATGACGTCATTGCTACACTGTGCTGGGGTTGACTGGACACTCTCATAGCTTATAGAGGATTCAGCCTAAAATGGGTTCTTCCCACAGAAGGTGAATAATAATGAGGCTTAAAGGGAAAGGCCATCTTGGGATCTCAGGGCAGATACCTTATAGTTTGTGGATGGGACAGACAAAATAAGAAGGGGCTGGGAAGGGCCCTTGAAGGCAGAGAGGGAATTCCTATCTTTCATCTTGTTCATGAAAGCCCTGTGGAAGAACAATGCCATTCAACACTTATTCAGCGCTCTAAACTCTTTCATAAACCTCAGGCGGTAAAGTCACTTGCTCCTCCTGGAGCATGAATGCACATTGGTCTCCTCCTATTTCTGAGAATGATTATGGGCACACTGGCAGGAAACACTGGTGCATCCCTTGCCCTGCCCAACTGGGAGTACAGGCTAGTCCCATCATGGCTAAATCTATCAGGTGGCTCAGCTGTCTCATGCGTGAACCAAGCACCAGTCCTCCATAGCTCCCCGTGGAAGAAACATACATGAAATTCTCTAACATTTCCATGGGAAATCTCTCTCCCAACTAGGATGGAGGGAAAAGGTGGCCCCTCACCTCCTTCCTGCTGGAGGGGTCAGGATACTCACTCCCAGCTCCCTTCAAAGAGGTCCCCATATACCCTCTTCTTTTGCACTGTGACTGGGTCTATATCCTTTTCTGGACAAGTGGCCCTGAAATCATGGGACCCCTTGTTGAACATCTCCTGTGTGGAGTCTGTTTCATGCTCATGTTCGTATCTGAGACTGACTGTGGGGTTGCCTCGGGCTAGACAGAGGCAGGAGGAGTGCTCCTGAAACACTGGCTCACACCAGCATCTGTTTTCCATTGATGGAAAAACGCTGATAGGAAATTGCCAAAATCCACCTGCAGGCTGTGCTTGAAAGAAATCCTTTGCATCTGCTGATCTCACTTTCGCTATCAGTAGCACGTGGAGCCCCAGCAGTCCCCAGTTGGGATTCGTGGGCCAAATTTAGCCCACAGATGCATTTTTGTTAGCTGGCCTTGTGGCTTGTAAAAATCTGAATTACTTCTTAACATTTTTAAATGAGTGTAGTTCTCTGTAAAAATCTGGGTTTCTGGTTTCTCTTGAAAAACTGCAAGGGATCTGGCAACCCAGGCCATGCTCCTGCTTGAGCACGTGGATCTGAAGCAGAGGTACCCCTGCACGCAGCTTGTCCCTGCACCCATGTGCTCTCCCAGCCCAGCCTCTGTGAGCATTTGGGTCTTTGACCTTGAGTCACAAGAACAGCCTGCGTTTACTTCATGTTGATTTTATGGGTGATGTTCCTCGGGTAGGCAAGGAGTCAAGGTAGGGTGGGGCAGGCGTAGTTTGGGAAAAGTAGAATGCTGATTTTAGGATAGCTTAGAAATGATCTAAAGGCAGAGAAATAATGTATGTGCTTCTCAGATCATCCGTGGAGAAGCAGCAGTTTGTTTGTTGCTTTCCAGTCCATCCCAGATCTGTGCTTTTGTAAAATGCAATATGAATTCCTACAAAAATGAAACGGATAGAAGACATATAAGATACAAGGCAAATTTTGTTATCAGATTTTATAGACACAAAATTCATTTTAACAAACATGATCAGAATAAGCATAGGAAAAATAAAATATTTAAAAATATGGTACATTTAATGTATGCAAATATAATGTAACTATAGAGGATCACTTTTGTACTAATAGTCCCTTTTCTCTCTGTAATGATAAACTAAGGAAATTATGAGTAAAATAGCAATATATCATGTTAAATACACATAGGCATACTTTTAATGTACACAATGTATACCAGTATTTAAGGTTCTAAATGCAATGTATGAGCGTGCTTCTTGCTTGTCAGTTGATGTAGCATAACTGGATTGACAATGGCACCACTCATGCAGAAGATATTTCTGTTTTGTTCAGTAACATTTAGAGTAGCTTGAATCCAGTCTCACAGAGTTACCTTGACATGAAAGAGAATAAATACCAAAGTAACTTCAGCAATCTCAGGATATTCATTTTTAACTTTTTGCAGAAATGAAGTAAGTGATACAGTATTTCCAAAACTCACCTTTAATCCTTCACCAGTAGCATATTCGAAAAATTTATCCTTTAAAGTTAAAATTAATTTTACTTTTAATGAAAGAAAGGGATTTTGGATTTATGAATTTCCTATTTGTAAAATATTCTTATGATGAAAATTTAAATTTAAAACTTTCTACAAAATTTCTAAGGTATAGGGCAATATCCTGGCAGATGTAAAATATTCTTACAACGGAAAGTTACATTTAAAACTTTCTACAAAATTTCTAAGATATAGGGAAATATCCTGGCAGATGTAAAATGTTCTTATAATGGAAAGTTAAATTTAAACTTCCTACAAAATTTCTAAGGTATAGGGCAATATCCTGGCAGATGTATAATTTCAAGATCATCACCTACTTCATTATTTATTATTAACTTATGGGACTTTCAACACTCTTTAGAAACTCTGTTTGTCCAAGCTTCTAGCTTTTTGCACTTTAATCTTATCTGCCATTGAAAACATGTCACATTCTTTATTTGCATGGAAGTATTAAGATCTCTAAAAAATATCAACGTTACCAAAGAAATAAGCGTGACAGACTGTCTAATTCATATCTTTGGAATGTTGAGGCTTGTTTCTTATCTTGTCTGGAACACAATAGGGTTTGTTGAATAGTTCATATATTACTGATAAAACCTTTCTCCTCGATAACTCATATCCCAGTAGTTGTGTATAAGCAGTTTCCATATCATTACAAATAAAAAGAATAATCTCAAATTTAGAGCATTAGCTTGTAGGTAACTTACAAATTGCATAAATACACCTTTTAGTCCTGCTAACATTTTTGTTTTGTAACAAGACTTTCTTGATAAGGAAGCAATTCATTGATTTACATTGTGGTATAGCAATTCCAGAATGTTTTTCTGCTATTGTAGCTATGCCATCTGAACATAATCCCAAAATTTAAACTCTAGGTCATATTCGTTGATTATTCCATCATGGTTCTATATAATTTAGATCTGGTTGTGTTATTGGAAATGAAACTTAGAAAACAAATTATTTACATTACTGTCATGTTCAGATTGCACATATATTAAAGGGATTGACATTTTAGCAATACTTATGCACCTGTCCAGTTGCTGTGAAAGTTATATTGTTAGCTGTATTTTTAAAAAATATTTGCTTGTCATTATTGGCCTGCATAACATTGTGCTATGGTGTCACTGGAAAATGGCAGTTGTGCTACCTTGCCTCATGAGATTCTCTTAGTGTTTTCAATCCAACATCTTTGATGCAGTCTTTTATTGATATTTCAACAAATGCATGTGGGTCTTTAGATTTAGCAATTCAAAGTGTTCTTTCACAAGAAGCCCACCAAATTCATTTGTTTCTGGTGAGTTTTTAATGCGATACTCTTTATTTTCTAAATGATTCTTTTGGTTTTGAATTGGTTTTATAATTTGGAGGTCAACACGCCTTAGGTTTTAATGTTTTCATTGCTTCATTAGTAAATGCATCTCTTCAAATAACACACTGTTGTTTTAGCACTTAAGTACCAATTACGGCAAAAAAAAAAAAACAAAAACAAAAACACACACACACACAAAAACTGAATTCAGTGCATGAAAGATCATACTTCTTAGGTACTAAGAGCCCCACAATGAATGCAAATCATACCCCCACCCACCACCCCAGACCTCCCCATCCCTCCAGTGAATGAAACCTTTCTTTAGATGGAACCACCACTAGATAATGACGTCATTGCTACATTGTGCTGGGTTTGACTGGACACTCTCAGAGCTTGTAGGGGATTCAGCCTAAAGTGAGTTCTTTGTGGGGCTCTTAGTACCTGAGTAAAACTAGTACAGCTTCATGATTTCCACTTTTTTAGAATCTTGTCTATTGTTATCATTTAGTTAACAAGTACAATCAGGATAGGTTGGTCTTCACTTAGCAAAATAGTTTAGTGAAGCTTGTTTTCTATCTGTAAATTGGGATTACCATTAATAATATGAATTTCAGTTCTCTAATTTAGCTAATGACAAAGATTTCAGACAGACTTGGTTAAAATTAAAATTAGTATAAGCAAAAAGTTACATGTCTCATATATATTTATATCTTTCCTGATTTTTAAACACTTTTTGGGTAACAGCTGACAAAAGTATCCTTAAAAGTCACACTTCATGAAGTCCTGTTGTACATGACTAGTAGGCAGCTTGCATTACATGTGACTCACTAGGAAAGGGTAACAACTCACGCTGTTTTAACGATAAGTGTGAAATTGCTATAAAAGCATCTAAATGCTTACTCTCAAATGTCATAATTATCTTGTCACAGACCCATAACAAATAGCTTGTGGATTGTCACTCGTCCATGAATAACATTTTGCATAGCACTAAAATAAATTCCTCCCCAAAGGCCCTTATGAAACCATTATAAATTATGTACTATCTCTTGAGAGATGCTGGACTGATAAACTGCTCTCTCAGACACTAAGATTACGGATTAGATTTGGCCATGATTATAAAAATAAAGCAAAATAATGCCATTTACACAAGAGAGCAGTTATTTTCTCACATTAAAGGAGTCCGAATTGGAGGTGGGAAAGGTAGTCGCTGATTCTTTGCATCGGGGATCCAGGGTTCTTCTATCTTGTTGTTTCGCTGGACATGGCTTTCTTAACTCAAAGAACTTCATCATCCAAAATGGCTACAGGAACTTCAGCCATCAGGTCCACATTCCAGCTAGCTGGAAGGAGGCAGGTAGGTGGGTAAAGCAACTCCTCTTTTTAAGGAACTTCTTGGAAGTTGCATTCGCTGTTCTTCATACGTTTCATTGGCAGAAGCTTTAGTTGCTAAGCCATATACTGAATTATAAGAGATGCATTCAATTGTCTACTGGTCTAGTGTTATTTAGTTAACAGATGCATTCAATTTAAAATATTATAATCGACTTGCTTTTTTTGCATAAGAACATACTCATTATGTGAAGGTTTTGAGTCCAGGGGTTAGGCTGGAATGTTTTCCAAATAAAAGCATGAATAACTTTGGAAAACGGCTATTAGGAACACTCATGACCAAGGCTGAAAATCTTCAAGGGGAGACTGCCTATGCTAGGTGCCAGGGATATGGCAGTGGACAAGCAAGGTCTAGTAGAAGGGTCACAGGCAAACAGGGAATGGCAACATGGTAGGAAATGGGATTTGAAGGATACTGCTGGAGTGATTTCACAGCAAAATACAAGATTTCAAATTGGAATCAGACGCAGGCCATTCTTATGAAAGTGATATGTCCTGCAGAAGTCCTGCTGATTAGCTAAAAATATCCTTGAAGACAGACAGATTGGCATTCCATTTGTTAATATAAAACTGCCAGTTTGTTTCCCCTAAATGCAGGTCAAGCCTAGGTAGGAACATCCATGATTAGAGAAATCCCAGGTCTTAGATATCCTAGAAAGAAGGCTCTCTGTAGTACCACATTATTAACAGGAGTTTATGTCTCTCTACATAAGAAAACATAAACTAGGAAAAGAGGCTTTTTGTTCTTTAATCATAAATGAATGTGGTTTTATCAGTAGAAGTTACTCATCTATTTAAAAATGTCCACTTGTTCAGATTAATAAATTAGAATCAAGGGACTTGTAAAATGCTTGGATGTTGGTAAATATGTAAGTGTAGACATAGATATATAGATATTATCATCAATTATATATATATGTATACACACACACGCACACACACACACACACACATCACAACACACATATATATATACACACACACACTAAGTTCTAAGGTACATGTGCACAACGTGCAGGTTTGTTACATAGGTATATATGTGTCATGTTGGTCTGCTGCACCTATCAACTCATCATTTTCATTAGGTAATTCTCCTGATGTTACCCCTCCCGCAGTCCCCCAACAGGCCCCAGTGTGTGATGTTCCCCACCCTATGCCCAAGTGTTCTCCTTTTTAATGTCCACCTATGAGTGAGAATGTGTGGTGTTTTGTTTTCTTTCTTTGTGATAGTTTGCTGAGAATGATGGTTTCCAGCTTCATCCATGTCCCTGCAAAGGACATGAACTCATCCTTTTTTATGGCTGCATAGTATTCCGTGGTGTATATGTGCCACCACATTTTCTTAATCCAGTCTATCATTGATGGATATTTGGGTTGGTTCTAAGTCTTTGCTATTGTGAATAGTGCCACAATAAACACACGTCTGCATGTGTCTTTATAGTAGAATGATTTAAAATCCTTTGGATATATACCCAGTAATGGGATGGCTGGGTCAAATGGTATTTCTAGTTCTAGATCCTTGGGGAATCACCACACTGTCTTCCACAATGGTTGAACTAATTTACACTCCCACCAACAGCATAAAAGCGTTCCTATTTCTCCACATCCTCTCCAGCATCTGTTGTTTTCTGACTTTTTAATGACTGCCATTCTAACTGGCATGAGATAGTATCTCATTGTGGTTTTGATTTGCATTTCTCTGATGACAATGATGAGGAGTATTTTTTCATGTGTCCTTTGGCATATAAATGTCTTTTTTTGAGAAATGTCTGTTCATATCCTTTGCCCACTTTTTGATGGGGCTGTTTTTTCCTTGTCAATTTGTTTAAATTCTTTGTAGATTCTGGATATAGTCTTTGTCAGATGGGTAGATTGCAAACATTTTCTCTCATTCTGTAGGTTGCCTGGCTCACCCTGATGGTAGTTTTTTTTTTGTTTGTTTGTTTTTGTTTAATTAGATCCCATTTGTCAATTTTGGCGTTTGTTGCCATTGCTTTTTGTGTTCTAGTCATGAAGTTCTTGCCCATGCCTATGTCCTGAATGGTATTGCCTAGGTTTGCTTCTAGGGTTTTGATGGTTTTAGGTCTAATATTTAAGTCTTTAATCCATCTTGAATTAATTTTTGTATAAGGTGTAAGGGAGGGATCCAGTTTCAGCTTTCTACATATGGCTACCCAGTTTTCCCAGCACCATTTATTAAATAGGGAATCCTTTCCCTATTGCTTGTTTTTGTGAGGTTTGTCAAAGATCAGATGGTTGTAATGTGTGGTGTTATTTCTGAGGACTCTGTTCTGTTCCATTGGTATATATATATCTGTTTTGATACCAATACCATGTTGTTTTGGTTACTGTAGCCTTGTAGTATAGTTTGAAGTCAGGTAGCATGATGCCTCCAGCTTTGTTCTTTTGGCTTAGGATTGTCTTGGCAATGGGGGCTCTTTTTTGGTTCCATATGAACTTTAAAGTAGTTTTTTTCCAATTCTGTGAAGGTCATTGGTAGCTTGATGGGGATGGCATTGAATCTATAAATTACCTTGGGCAGTATGGATATTTTCACAACATTAATTCTTCCCATCCATGAGCATGGAAGGTTTTTCCATTTGTTTGTGTCCTCTTTTATTTCGTTGAGCAGTGGTTTGTAGTTCTCCTTGAAGAGTTCCTTCACATCTCTTGTAAGTTGGATTCCTAGGTATTTTATTCTCTTTGTAGCAATTGTGAATGGGGGTTCACTCATGATTTGGCTCTCTGTTTGTCTATTATTGGTGTGTAGGAATGCTTTTGATTTTTGCACATTGATTTTGTATCCTGAGACTTTCCTGAAGTTGCTTATCAGGTTAAGGAGATTTGGGGCTGAGATGATGGGGTTTTCTAAATATATAACCATGTCATCTGCAAACAGGGACAATTTGACTTCCTCTCTTCCTAACTGAATACCTTTATTTCTTTCTCTTTCCTGATTACCCTGGCCAGAACTTCCAACACTATGTTGCATAGGAGTAGTGAGAGAGGGCATCCTTGTCTTGTGCTGGTTTTCCAAGGGAATGCTTCCAGTTTTTGCCCATTCAGTATGATATTGGCTGTGGGTTTGTCATAAATAGCTCTTATTATTTTGAGATACATATTGTCAGTTTTTGTTCAGACTTACTTCTTTGTGGATAAGACTTTGCTGCTGAGGTCTGTGAACCAGACATTTATAATAAAACAGAAAGCAGCTACCTTCACATATATCCAATTATTGAGTTCTCTCAAACAGGATTTTTTTTTCTAGTATTTTAAAGCTTTGTTTTTCATAGATCTTATCTTGTTTTCTTTCAAAGGTTTCATTCCATTTCCCTATTGTTAAATTCTTCCAGATTGCTATTTTTGAAATCTGCCTCAGAAGAAAGCTATTACAGAGTCTCATATTTGTGGGATTTTCTAATATTTCCTTACATAGCTTTTCTCAATCATTTTAAATCAAATTCATTAGCTTTTCCTTTGGCAGTCTCAGGGCAATTGTTTTTCACATCTCTCTTGGAACTCCTATCAGGTCAGGTGCTAAAGTTCTGCATGGACGGTGTTGGTTTCCACTCCCCAACCCACCTCTAAATTGAAACATTTTTAAGAAAATCAGTGTCTCATTTATATTCTCTCCTTTATCATCTATTGTGAACTGGATTGTGCCCTCCCCCATTCATATTTGAGACCCTAACCACTGTTGTGACTATTTACAGACAGGAGCTTTAAGAAGGTGATTAAGGTTAAATGAGGTTAAAAGAGTAGGGCTCAATCCAATAGGAATAGTGTCTTTATGAGAAGAGGAAGGGGCACCAGTAAACTATCTCTCTGTCTGCACCCCTCCTTCTCTCCTCTCCTTCTCTCTCTCTCTCTTTCTCTCTGCATACAAAGAGAAAAGTTCATGTGAGGACACAGAGAGGTGGCAGATGACTGCAAGCCTCAATATAGACACCAAATTTTCCAGCACCTCGATCTTGTACTTCTAGTATCCAGAACTGTGAGAAAATGAATTTAAGTTGTTTAAGCTACCTAGTATGTGATGTTTTATAACAATAGCCTTAACAGATGAATACATTATTCAGCATATAATTCCTAGTCAATAGGTATTTGCTTGTCTAATATTGACTATAACTCATTTATGATGGGGAAAAATTTGGTTTATAATTATCTTACATTCTTGTCATAAAAAGCATCTCTAAGAGCCAATTTAAATGCTTTTCCCCAACTACTTCCCATAAACACACACACGCACGCACACTCGCACACACCAGGCATTAGTCATTTTGAGTTCAAAGAATGGCCAGTACATTGCTTTTCATAATCATGGAAATTTCCTAATTACACCCTTTGGATAGGAGAGATATGTTTCTCAAGAATCCTATTCCTTGGAAGATATGTCATTCTTTTATGTTTGCCTTTGATGTCTGATTCCATAACTCTTTGCTCAGTTGTTTGTCATTGGAGGGATCCCTGCACCTGTCCACACAGGAAGGTGGAACAAAGGGGAAGGGTGTATTTTAAGCAGCATGTATTAATTTATTCATTCACTTAACTATTCAAAACACTTTTATAGTATCTACTCTGTTCCAGTCACTGTTCTGGGAGCTATAACTACAAGTCTAAAAAGACAATATGTCCCTACTTTCAAGTTTACAATCTAGTGGTGGATGAGGTAGGCAATATACATATGAACAAACAAATAAACAAGGTAGGTGTAGATAGTGATAAGTTCTCCAGAACTCTAAGGATAGCTCTCCTCCACCTTCCAGAAACTAGTAGGGGCCACCAGGTTAGGAGCCATAGATCGTGAGGGGACCCGGTAGTCTGTGAGTTGCCACCAGGATCTTATGTGTGACTGACACATACAGTTTTTCAGTTTTAATATTTTATCATTTTGCTTAAATACCTATCTCATTTAAGTAACAAGTGCCTGGGGTGCTACTTTTAGCAAGTTTATAAGATATCTCATTCTATCTAGAGGAGATATCTTAAAATAAGTTCTATTTATTTAAGAAAGGAGGTGCATGTTCTTGAACAGAAAATTCTCTGGGCAGCTAGATAGATGATTACACAGTTACACAGATAATCCTCATCTTAGAACATTATTTTAAAATTATTTTAAAAATGAAAAATTGCTACATCTGTGAAAGGTGAGATTTTGGGGTCACATGATAGAGTAATAGATAAATTCATAGGCAGAATACCAGTGCAATAATTGGAAATACATCCTCAAGACACCTTTTTAAAATTTTTTTTGCAGCAAGGGTATGTATCTCTGTGTTTGTCTTTACTTGTGAAAAATAATTAAAATTTGAACTGCTTTTAATTACACTTGGTAGACTGATTCTCTTTGTATGCAACTTTATATTTAGAGGTAATTACATGGAGGCTTTCCTTTAGAGTTACATATGACTTTCCACCATTCTGTGTTACTCTCTAGAAAAGAGTTCTGGGCATGTGGAGCATTTTAAATTCAGGATTTGTGGAAGATTATATTCTTATACACGACAATCGAAAGACATCCCCAAATTTTCTAATTAACCACGGGTCAGTTATATACCAGAAAAATATGGTATGCCTTAAAGTTAAATTTTGTCAGTAGTTTTCACCGGATTCATGAAAAAGACAGATACTAAAATTTTTGGTAGAATGCATGGGGGCAGTAGGTTAAAGACAATCTAAGATTGTGAATTTAGTAGTTACATTTGAGTTCATTGTGTGTTTAATAATTAGTTTTTAATAATTATATGCTTAATAGCTCAACATATTGAATATAATAATTAGCTCATTGGCAGCATATTGCCTTACCTTTCAAGCCTCAGCCTACTAATCGATTGTTCAGGAAGCATAGTGCACATTATCCTGTCCTGATTCTGTTACTCAAGAACCACACGCAAAGGAGTGAAAGAGAGAGAGCATTGGGATAAATAGCTAATGCATGCAGGGCTTAATATTTAGGTGAGAGGTTGATAGATGCAAACCACCGTGGCACACGCTTACCCATGTAACAAACCTGCACATCCTGCACGTGTACCCTGGAACTTATAAAAATAAAATAAAGAATTCAACAATTATTCACGGTTTGAGAAACATGCTGTCTTCAGTATTTGGTATTTTTTCTATTTCCCCACTCCCTGCCAAAAGTACATTCAGGCACCTCAGAAGCAACCAAGTCACATCTTTTTTCCCTCTAAATTAAATTATCAGGGCAGGTGTCTCATTTCTCTTACTTTGCTTGAGTAGAAAAGGTAACTCAGCCAAAGTGCTGTGTGTGACGTGTCTGGGAAAGCTACATGGGGGAAGCAAATACACCTGTTATGGAAACATCTGTGACTTTCCCCAAGGACAGCAAGAAGCACTCGTGTGTCCGCAACAGATGGTACTCCACCCCCTAACCACAGAGTCATGCCCATCTGTCCAGCATAGCACAATTGCACCCCCCGAATTTGCTCGCTTTAGATTATCTGATCCTGTTGGAATAGTAGGCTATGGCATTCCTGTGGGAAAGTGTATTGTGTACCACAGTGGTTGGAACTATGTACTGGAATTTAGTAAGTAAAACCCTGGAATAACCAACTTTACTCATCATATGTCCTAATGACCCCTTTGAATCTCATATACTGTTCTTGTAAAATGGTCCGAGTGGTATTCCTGGAGGGAGTCCATAGACTATATAGTGTATTAGTCTGTTTAAATTGCCTTAACAAAATACTCAGTAGCTTAAATGACATAAATCTATTTTCTCACTGTTCTGGAGGCTGAAAGTCCAACTTCAGGATTCCAGCATGATCAGATTCTAGTGAGGGTCCTCTTCCTGGCTCCCAGATTACTTCCTTTTACTGTGTCCTCACCTGACAGAGAGACAGAGAGGCAGAGAGAGAGAGAGAGAGAGAGAGAGAGAGAGAGAGAGAGAGAGGGAGAGAATCAGTCTCTTCCTTTAATAAACCCACTGGTCCTATTGGCTTAGGGTCCTACCCTAATGACAGTGACCTCATTTAACCTTAATTAGGTTCAATGTTCCATCTCTAAATAAAAGTCCTATCTTCAAATACAGTTACATTGTGGAAAAGTGGTTAGGGCTTCAAATACAAAGTTTTGGGGGGCACAATTCAGTCCATAGCATATAGATATGTGAGGATTAAGTGATGAAAAGGTCAATTTTTTTTGAATGCCTACTTAAGAAAAGTCATTTAGGGGTTTCATTTTCTTTAACACAAATCACAAGTTTAAAATGTGACTTTGACCCAAGTCACATTTTCTTTAACTCAAAACTCTATAAAAGTTCTTGGTCAAGTATTATCATTCATTGAATCATTTTTCCTTGGTTTAAAACTAGTGAAGGGTGATGGGAGCTTGAGGTGAGTTAGGGAGGAGAAAAGGGGCGCAATCTTAGCGAGGAAGAGGGAGGAGCATAATGGAAAGAACATTTGGTGCAATACTGGCTGAGTTCTAGCTCAGATTTAATCTAAGTTTTATCAGTCAAATGGAGACTTTGATTACTTTTTTTTAAAAAAATGTTTTATTGTAATTGACAAATAATGTTGTATATTTATGGGGTACAATGGGACTTTTTGATACTTGTATACATTGTGGAATGAGCAAATCAGGCTAAGTAGCATATTCATTTACCCAGTTATTTCATTGTGGTAAGAACAATTAAAGTTCTCTTTAGCTGTTTTGAAATATGTAATACATTGCTATTAACTATAGACACTGTGCTGTGCAATAGAACACCAGAATTATTCCTCCTATCTAACTGAAACTCTGTATCCATAGACCAAAGTGTACCCTTTCCCTGTCTAACTTCCCACAGCCAATTGGGTGTATACCTAAAGGAATTTAAATCAGTATTTTAAAGGGATGTTTGCACTCCTGTGTTCATTGCCACATTATTCACAAGAGCCAAGATACGGAATCAACCTAAGTGTCCATTAGCTGATGAATAGATTTTTTAAAAATGTGCTGAATATACAAAATAGAATACTAGTTAGCCTTAAAAAAAAAAAAAAACCAGGCAATTCTGCTATTTGCAAACATGGATGAACCTAAGGACATTATGCTAAGTGAAATAAGTCAGGCACAGAGCGACAAATACCATATGATCTCACTTACATGTGGAATCTAAAAAGGTAGAAATTGTAGAATTAGAGAGTGGAATAATAACTGCTTCTTAATGTGTATTTGGAGTTCGAATGACTAAATATACATAAAGTGCTTATATTTGAACATATAAGATGTTATAGATATTTTTTCTCTCCCTAACCCCATCTTTCCTAGTATAATAAAGTTATGCTACAAGTTAGTCACTTATGAATTCCGATTTGAGGGTTCAGTTTGTGACTTTTGCTGGCTCCAAGAAATCAAGACATACTGAGCCACTGCATGAACAGTGTCACTAAGTATAAGAACCTGAGAAGTTCAGCTTCAACAATTCTTGAAGTCTCCCTTGAGTAGAAGGTGAGTGAAGTGTCACAATTGGGCAAGAAGTGAGTTAATTTTGATTGCAACAGTAGGCAGCTATTAAGAGATGACTATAACTTTGGATGGAAGTTTCTATGGTTTCTGCCTTCAGCCCTGTCATGTTCAACATTCTTTTCAAGACCTAGATCAAAGGAGAAGTTGATGAGCTTAGTATTCAGCTGAGAGAGATGGGCTATGTTGGCTAGAAATTAAGCAATGAGCTCAATCTAGCAAGATGCAAGTTCTGAAGCTGGACTCTTAGAAGCAACTGAGGCTCAAGCATTTCAGTAGGCACTACATTCTGGGTAATTTTAAAAATGTGTATGCTTACCTCACATCCTTTAAGCTCAGCCAAAATCTACTCTGCAAAGTCATGCTTGAACCCTTGCTTTGAGCTAAGTGTTCTCACAATTCCAACATATACACCTGTAATAAAACTGCTCAAATAATGTTAAAGACTCTTTAAAGCCAGGATCTTTACCGTATTAATTTTCATACTCCCAATGTCTAGTATAGTGTCTGGCACATAGGGAATTTTCAATAAATTATGGGCTGTTGCTAGAATAAAAATTCAAAAGTAGGCAGTGTTGAGTTGGCAAGCTAATTTCCTAAAAAGTATTAATTGCCTACCCATGTGGACAATAGAAACAACAACAACAAAAATATCCTGCCAATAACTCAGGCTTTTTGGCTGGTGCCTTGCAGTGCCTTGTAAATATGAGTAAGCATGTTTCCTGTTCTAAAGTAGGTTTAAAAAAAAAAAAAAAAACCTAAAACCTAAACTCATTAACTTCATTTCACCCTCTTGAAGAGCCTGCAGTTCCTTTATATTTATAACCATTAGAGTGAGGCATGTTAAAGAATTCAAATGAGAAATCCTAGTTTCCATCTTTATGTATCTCTTGGGTTTTCCTTTGTTCACCCAGTCACCTGCAAAAATCATCAAATGTTCAAATTTATAGTCTGTGACTTGGTCACCCCGAACCTCTTGGTGGTCTGGAATGAGCCTGAGATGCTCTTATTTAGCACTTGGAGCTCAGTTAGATATTAGTCTTCCTGTAGTGCAATCCTCTGATGCCAGTGAGGAAGGAAATCAGAAACAGGAATCAGACGATTCTGGCCAACCCTCCCAATACAAGGAGAGAGTCACTGACGGAAATGGGTCTGGATACTGACTTTCTCTCTCCTAAGTCCTCTGATGCCAGTTATTAAAATGGGTTACTTCTTAGAGCCATGATGTTGAATAGCACTTCATTGAGATGATGCAGGATTTGGACTCCAAAAATGTCCCGTCTATCCCCTGTCAGCAGCCTGAGCCTCAGGAGGGCAAGAGTCAGCCAGCACAGTGCACACGCCCTCTGTTGAACTCATGTTCTTCCACCCAAGAAACTTGAGGTTTCTGTCATAAGAGCAGTGCCAATCCGCTGAAAATCACTGGGTTGTCTGTTTCCTTGTTTATGACTCCTCCATATAGTTGGTTCTGCTCCAACTTATTTGAAAGGGACATCTGTTGGATGATTTGATGTGATGTCTGTGTTCCCTGAAAGTCATTTCTGACAGGGCGATGTAAAGGAACCTGAGAGGGAGCTCCCTCATGTGATGAGTGACTCTTAAGTGCAGGAACAGATTTGAGAGGATTATCCAAGACAATAACTTCAAGATCAAACTAGGCCATGGAGTTAGCCATACGGCTCTGCAAATTCTTTGCGGCTCAGCCCTCTGGGGTCTCCTGTCACCGTGCTTGCCAATAATGAATGTCACTTCCATGTGGGATCTTTCAGGTCTTCTCGACACACTGAAGCCATATGTGTTTCAGTCACTTCAGACATCATCCTGCTGTTTAACTTGAAGAACAGTCTAAGTCAGTGAGGTTTGCCATGGCATCAGATCTCCTTTTAAACCCACACTGCTTGAATAATAACTATGATTCTGGATAGTTGACTCATGAATATTTCCTGCGAAGGAACAATGAGGGTATTCTGAGGAAATGAAATCCATACAAGTAACTCTGAAACTTTATTCATGTTTGAATACTTTCTAACTTCAAATGTTTTTACCAGACTGGTAACACATAGCAAAATCAACTGATAAGATTGTCTCCTTTTCTTTCTTCCTCTTTCTCTACCTAACACTTCTCTAGTGTGGTACTAACTGAAGAAGGCACAAAGAGTGAGTAGAGGGAAAGGGAAATGAAAAATCAAAGAGCCCTGTACTCTTTTTTCGTAAATTTTCCCTCTCCTGGTAATCCTCCTTCAAAGGCAGTGTCCCTTTTTTAGGCCAAACGAAACTCAGAGGGTGAAGTTGGAAAACCCCGGCAACCCTATGATACATGATAAACCCGTGTAAGAAGGTGGTCCCTTATAAACAGTTGGCTATGAATATCTTCTTTAAAATGGTCTGACACTCATGGCATAATTATTTTTGTAAGAGTCCTCAGGAAAGTCTGTTTTGAAATACCCTATAACTTAAGACTATGATAGTACCTCACAAAGTTCAATATAAAAATAACCAGGTGGCTTGTGAAGAAGACAGGAAGCGAGAGGTGATGCTTCTCTATAGGAAAATGACACTGCAGCCAGCCCCCCTGAGTCCTGAGAAGACTCTAAATACACCACTCTTCCTCCCTGACAACTACCCAAGTCATATCCTGTGAGTGACTGGATTCTAATCTATCAAATAGTTTCTGTACATGAAAAAAATCAATTTTGGAATAAGAGTTGCCAGTAGAAAGATTTCCATTTATTAGGCACCTACAGGTGCCTGACTCTACTGGGTACATTAAAGATATTCTTTCATTTAGTTCTCACCGGGAGACTTTCAAGTCTTGTTCACATTTTACAGATGAGAGAAATAAGGCACAAGAAGGTTAAACAAACAATCCAGGCCAACTCAAGTGGAGGGATCTGTGGCCGAGTTCAGGTCTGCCTGTAAACTCCTTGAGGCCAGAACCTTTTCTGTTTTGCTTACTGATGTATCCCAAGTGCCCAGAAGAATGCCTGGCAAATTGTGTCTGCTTAGTAAATATTGAATGATCACCTTAATGAGAGAACCCAGCACATGTACTCCTAACCATTATTCTCTACAGTTTCCCCTCAGTCTCCGCACTCCAGTCCATTACCTGCCACTTTCTCTCATCCTGTTTCAATGGAACCCAGAGCAGCAGACGCTGTAGAAAGTTGCATCTCTGTGTACATCCTGCTGAAGGAATGGAGCCATTGTCAGGGCGCTGTCTCATTGAGTCTGAGGCCTTACTTCCTTGCTCTCTCCCTTTCTTCTATCTCCTCCTTCCTCCCACAAAGATTTTCTGAGTCCTTGCTGTGTGCTGAGCACTGGAGACTCACTATGAACAAAGTTGGCATGGTCTCTGTCCTATGCAAATTACTGATTAAATTATAGTTACAGTGAGTGTTTTGACAGAGAGGTAAGGATGATATAGAAACATGTAACAAGAGGACTCAGACCTGTTCTTTGAGGTCAGGGAAGACATCCTTGCAAGTTTTAACTTTAAGACAAGACATAAAGAATAATTAAGAGTTCCTAATGTATACCTTGGATTTCCTGGAGGCCTCTGCCTAAGACACTTTTAGGGGGTTCAGGAGTTAAAACTGTTTCCCTATAATACTAAGAAGTTATTTGCCTTTTCATTGTTACTGCATTACAAGTGTACAGTGGAGTTTTACAGAAGCTGCATAACATATGATATCACAACAGATTGAATGCAGACGCAGACATGAGAATCCATTTATACTTTAGTAAGCCAGATATTGGTAAGATCTGCAAAAAATGCAAAACAGTGCTACTAGTTTCACTCAAGTATTTTTGGTTTTGGAAAATGTGGCTATGTTTTTATAAAATGTTATTTATGTTAAGGTATAATCAGTTTACTGTGTTGTTTTAAAATGAATTAAATATTTAAACATTTCTTGGTTCTAATTTACAACATAATATAATGATATAATCTACCTTTTTAAAATGAAAAGATCTTTGGGGTTCTTCATAGTATTTCAGAGCACAAAGGGGCCCTGAGCCCCAAAAGTTTGAGAATTGCTGAGCTAAGAAAAGAGGAGGGAGTGTTCCACAGTGAATAACAGCCTGTGTAAAAGCCCTTCCCTGGTATACAACTTGTAGTTTTGAGGATATTGAAGAAGTCCAATGTGGTTGGAACATAGAAAGTGAGGGAGAGAGAATATAATATGCGGACCAATGGGTAAGCAGTGCCATATTTGAGGGCAGTGACTTAATCTTAAGTCAGTGGGAAGTCACTGAAGGTTTTTAAGCAGGTTGGAATTGATGAGATACATGTTGAAAGAGGAAGGAAAAGGAAAGAAGAAAGGAAAAGAATGGCAGGGAGGACACACAGAGATGGGAGGTCAGTGAGGAGGCATTTGGGGAAAACTTGCTAAGCTATGAGGGAGGGACAGTAGGGTTGGATAAAGAGGATAGATTTAAATAATATTCATGGAGAATCTAGAGGACTTGGGTTTGATTGTCAGTAGGGAGTGATTTGTAAAAGAAGGAATGAATGTTCTCATGGTTTTTTAGTCATACCACTTGATTTTAAATTCTAGTGCTACCTAATTCTGTGACTGTGAGCAAATTATTTAAACTCTATAAGCTACAATTTTCTCATCTGTAAAGAAATAGGAATAAGAGCCACAATTTTGTATGGTTGTTGAAGTTATTTTAAAAAGCACACATATCTAATATAACTGGAATATCGTAATTATTTATTTGTTTCCCTTACCTTCTCTTTAACTTTCTTTCTTACCATTTTAAGATGGAGGGGGAAAGCTGGCAGTGTTCTTCAGGAAACAGAAATTCTGGGGAAGGGAGTTTCAACACAATATGCAAAATCTCCTCCTGTGATTCCTATACACACTGGAAGTGTGCTTTCCTCAAGCACTTGAAGGGAATGTGTTCTCTAGTCTCATCTCTCTCTCGCTCTCTTTTTTTCCTGAGGACTACTGTATCATTTAAGTTCAGTTATTTTTGTCTTATCTGCTCCCTTTGAACTCGAAACTTTGTCCTGTTCTTCTTGTTCCATAGTCTGATTCCTATGGAATTTTGTTCTTTTGCCTTTGTCTTCCCAAAGTCTTGGGCTAGCCTTCTCTATTTCTCAGCTTTGTCATGCCCTTGACTTCGCAAGATTCTCTTTCCTGGCAACCACCATCTACAGACAAAATATTAACAACTTGGGAGGAGTTAGGACAGAGGCATTACAATTATTATAAAGAAAACCAGGTAGTCCTTATGACTGGGGCCTGAACTACCTCCTGTTATTCTTACGTGTATCTTTTGAAAGGCTGTTTTCAAATGCATTGACTTCAGAATTTAGAGTAATATTCTTTCGAGCTGAAGGGAAAGGAGACAGAGAACTACAAGGTCATAGGACCATGACAATATGTTGCATTTTGCCAAGTGGCCTTTATTAAACAGCCCAGGAGGTGAGTGGAGGAGAGCATGGGTCTGGCAGTCTGCCATGGGACAAGGAGCTTTGTCTGCACGCAGGTTCCCAGCTCACAGACGGTCCACATTTGAATAGAGCCCATTGTTTACCACTTGGGTGGAAAACAGAGGAAACAGACAATGAGTCAGGCACCCACTTGTTTCAAAAGGAATTTTTAAAAGAGTTTCAGAGAAATCTAAGAAAAAAATAGAAGTTTGAAGGAAGATGAAGGAGACAAGGACAAAGTGAGCATTGCTGGATGCTAAGGATGTGCTTGTCTTTGCTGACAGCCTATCATTCTGGGTCTGTGGGTTCCAACCCTGAACCTGAATGCAACAGGAAAGGTACTTCTGGAGAAGAGCTTCTGCTCTGGGGAGACATTCCGACTAAGATCCAATCTGAAGTAGTTTGGAGTACATTGATCTGCCTCCTTTCTCCATTTAAACGATATTTGCTAAAAATGCCTTCCCCTTCAAAGGGCCTGCAGACCAGAGAGGGGGATTACAGTGTATATAATTTTTGAAATATGGTAACTGATCAGCAAATGGCATAAACTTAGAATCTTATACAGGTCCTGTTTTCTGTGACACGATTTCCTGATCTGCAGTTGCCCTGACTGACATTCCACTTTCCTACGGCTCCATGCTTGGTGTGGAGATGGTCTTTCCATTTTGTCATCTCATTTGGGGAAAAAAGCATGATAGTGGTATGAATGCCACAGAAAGGAAGGAAATGAGTCGGTGTCTATGGCAAAGACTCAACTATGTTCTGCTGAAAGCTCTGGTTTGCAATCCAAACTTGATATATTATCTACTTTTTTAATTTTCAGAAACCTTAATTTTTTCTCCAAATTTGGAAAGAAAGGAATAAAATTCAGATATTACAGAAAAAATCTCAAGGAAGGAAATAAAAACAACCTGTAATCAGATCCCCAAAGTTAACCAACATAGTATAATGTTGTGTATCTTTTGATATACAAAATAGCAAGATATGTGTATATATGTATATATAAATAATGGAATAATTTGTACATACTGTTTAGTAACCTAAATTTTTCATCTAAAATTTGTATCACAATTTTTATGATACATCTTATTCTTCCTCAACATAATTTTGGAGGCTGTAAAACATTATTAAATAGTTCTCTATTTTTGAACACTTAGATTAGTTTCAAGGTTTTACTATTAAAATCCTTCGTACTAAAGTTTTCTAACAAATGTTCATTCATTATTCAACAAGTATTTCTTGAGCACCTACTATGTTCAAGATATGAAATTAGGCAGTTTGTCGGGCGCAAAATGATATAACACAAATAGTCTCCTCTTTCAAGGGACTTACTGAAAAGGAAAAGATCTCTCCTAAATAATCGTGACTGTTTAGGAAATGAATTTCCTTTTCCTATGGGTTTCATGTCCCTTTATATTCTCTGTAAGTCTGGTTCATACAGCTAACTTTTGTGGCTGGTTTGTTAAAGATTTTGTTAACTTATAAGCTAAATATATAAGTTAGAAAGCACTGAAAATATTATCACAATGATTATGATTGATATACTTTTGTAAAAATAAATAGGAACTGCACAGAGAAATAGTTGAAATTGGACTCCATTATAATCAGAAAATCAGCTTAATAATATTGAGCTCAAAAATTCTAGTCTGCACAGTATAACTGAAGTTGTACTTGGAGAGCAGCAACTCAGATGGTGGTCACAACCTTACTTTATTGGGACAATGAAATATTTTAGTGGAGTCATTGGCATCTCACTCTACTTCTGAAATCAGGGCCACCTCTATTATTACTTTCCCACTAGAGATGACTGGTTTGCTCATTTGGTTAGCATACAGTTTCCTCTGAAGTCAAGACTGTGGGATTGATTCCATTTGGTTCAGTGATTCTCTGACTACTTCAGGACCACTTCAGGTTGCATTTCTCAATTCTAAACATCGCTGGTAGAAAATCATATCCTTGTTATAGACAAAAAGATGTAGAATGCAGAAATATTTGACCAAAAGTGTCAGATTCATGGTTGTCAAAGGCATAATTTTAAGATGACTTCCCTGAACTTGATATTACGCCTATATTAGGGTGACAGGGAAACTGTCCGGGTAGGCAAAACTAATCATACTTTTAAAAGCAGAGATTTTTCTCTGGATGGGAGTAGATGAGGGAGTCAGAGAGATTTGAAGCATAAGAATAATTCAAACTGCCATTGCTGGCTTGAAGATGGAGAACCCACTTGGAAAGGGTAAGAAGAAAATGAATTCTGCCAACAGCCAATGAGCTTGGAAGAAGTCTCCAAGACTCATATGGGAATGGCAGTTGGCTGATATCTTGAGTGTGAGACTCTGAGCAGAAGAATTAGCTAAGCTTATCTGGAATTCTGACCTATAGAACTGTATAATAATAAATGGCTATTGTTTCAAATTTGCATTGTTTGCATAATTTGTTATTCAGCAGCAGAAATATAATACGGTGGTCAGAACAACCCAGATTTTATGCCTCACTGATATCAAATTTGTAACCTCTTTACCTGCCATCAACCAAGGGCACATTTCTTGCCAGGTTTAAACAGGTAAGAATGAATTTTATGAATCTCTAAACCACCAAATAATAGAAGAACATGGTATCATCAAAGGTATAAAATCTGTAATACATGCACATTTATTGATATTAATGAAAAGCTTCTTATGATTTATAAAAATCAAACTCATGATAGTTTAACAAATGACATAATAGAAATATATGCAGGCTGTTGATAGGGTATAGAGGAGGCTCACCTAACCTCACCTGGGCAGAGCAGGAAGAGTTTTTCCTGGAGGAAATGGTGATTGTCAGAGGAATGCAGGAGGCAATAACTTATGTTTACAGACCCTGTTCATGTGCGTAAAAACATTGGAGGAGATATAAGTCTACTGTGATGAGCCAAGAGGAGGGGCTAGGAGGTGGATAAGGCAACTTGGGATTTCATTCCCTTTCCTACTCCAAGTCTTACAGTGATCATCTCAGAAAGGAATGTTCTTATCAAGACCCTCACTTAAAAGCTTGCCCTGGTAGTAGAAGGTACTTCAATGACAGGCTAAGGGCGGCTTTTCATTACTCATCTAAAGTTGGAAAGGCTTTAGATGTGAGTTAGGTTTAATGGAAGGTATCTCTACTGGGAGTATCTAAACCACAGGCATCTGAGACAACCTTAGGTGAGGGCTGAATGCAAATAACTGCAGTGCTCAGAATTTACAACCTAGAAAGGCTAACAATATTGCAGTAATTATTATTACTGCTGTTTCTTAAATTCCTCATTTACAAAATCAAAGTAGCACCCATTCCTGTCTAATTAAACCAATATGGTGACAAAGAAAAAGTTTTGTTCTGAATGAGTGTTTTTATTTCATTATCTCTTATTTCTTTGAACTATATTCACTGAATATACTTTAATTTGATGTCTCACGTCAGTTGAAAATGAATACAAACCATGTGTATTATTACATGTATGGTTGGGGACAACGAAGAGCCATCAATGCATCACCAGATGAATTGGCTCACCTCACTGGCTCATGTGTGAAAGTAAACATAGATCCGCAGGACTTTCATACTTTCTGTCAATCTGGCCATATAAATTGACAGCCAGAGCTTAGCAAGTTCCTCAGAGATTAGGCAGATCCAATCATGTTCGTAGGTGAAAGGGTCAAAATGAAGGTCACAAGATAGTTCCTCTGGTATCCTCATGTATTTTGAGAAAGAGAAGGGTCTAGTAAATGACAAAGATCCTTTTGTGGAAAGAACATTATATGACAATGTACAAATGGAGTCATTTCTTGGGGGAGGTGTCTTGGAGTCCTGGGAGGCTACCTCACTTCTAAAATCCTTAGATGTCTTCTGTGCTTGCAGTGAGTACACCTGTTGAAACAGGTGGAACAGGTGGATGACTGTGGGGAAAGCCAAGGTGTCTTTTGGAGAATCCCACTTCTATTAATTCATGATTGATACCTAGGAGTTATGGGGGAGACAGAGGATTTGTACTAATGCCAAACAAAAGACCAGTGCATTCACGTGGGCATGAAGGGAGGCAAATATAATTGAGTTACATGTCACTCACTCTGATTGTGCCATCACCCTACAAGTGATAGCGAAAGTAACCCCTCCCACAGCCAGATGGCCCTGTCCACCAGGAATCATATTAATGGCTGATGCCAACCCAAATGTTTGCCTTTATCTTGTGCCACCATTGACTGTGTTTCAGAAATCAGGATGTTGTTTCCCACTCTGAGATGTCTGGTTGAGCGGGTTTCGGTGTGATCAAGGAAATACGGCTGCCCTCACTCTCACTATTCCAGCTGCCTTGGCAGCCTCCTGGCACATCCCAAATGAGGTCATATATTTAGTAAGGCAATGTCTTACGTAAGAGATCTGAGACAAATGGAGACATTTCTATATCTGACATTCAGAAAAGCTGTAGGGAAGAAGCTTTAGGGTATAATGGAATATAGAGAGGATTTCAAGGGAAAGAGATCTGAGGTTACTGACTGTGTAATCTTGAGAAAGCTACTTTATTTCTCTGATTTGTCAGTTCCTCTGATTTATCGACAAAATTGCCATGCATATTGCTTGGCATAATGCATGACAGAGTATTAGCTCAAATAAATGTCAGTTCTTTTCCCTTCCTTCTTCATCCAGTTTTGAGGAAATGTGACATTTGGTATAAGTGTTTAAAAGAATTACAAAATTCCTGTGTCCTTTGAGGCAAGAAACTTTGCATGATTCTTTCACCCTTAGCTCAGAATTCTCATCTCCTGCCTTTTCATTTTGGAGCTAGCAGTCACAGGAATGCCAACTGGCAAGGGGGTGCTGCTAAGCCTGAGACAATGAGATGGATAGCTTAACCAGTGTGTCAGAATGGAAGCTTCGAGTTATTCATCTTGAAAGTCTGCATACTGTCTGAAATCAAGTGACTACTATTTAAACCAGTTTTGGAATTTTTCACTTCCGAGCTTTTACATAAACCTTTGGAAAAAACTTCTGTGGGCCAGGGTGCTAGGTATGATACTCCCTCTCTGATCTGTTCACCAAATACTATTTAGATAAATACAGCTCTACTTTCAAATAGTACTCCACTGTTATGGACCAAATGTTTGTGTTCCCCAAAATTTATATGGCAAAATCCTAACACCCAAGGTGATGGCATCAGGAGGTAGGGACTCTTGATAGGAAAGTAATGAAGCCTTGAAGATAGAGCCCTCATGATTGGAATTAGTGCTCTTATAAGAGACCCCAGAGAGCTCCTTCACCTTTCTGCCACATGTGGACACAGTGAGAAGACAACCATCTGTGAACTAGGAAATAGACCTTCACTGGACATGGAATCTGCCTGTGCCTTGATCTTGGGCTTTCTAGCCTCCATAACTGTGAGAAAGAAATGTTTGTTGTTGAAGCCACCCAGTTTATTGTATTTTTGTTGTAACAGCCCAGGTAGTCTAAGACACCATGTAACTGCCTACAGCAAGAGGAAATGATACATGATTTTGGAGCCCAAGTACAAATAAAGTAGACACATAGACATTCATTTCCAAGAAGAAAAATGAAAAATGCATGTCTGTGTGTGAAAGCTTCAAATGAGCTTTTGCGTATTGTCCTTCAGAAGAGCTTATCAGAATTTTTGTTTGTTGGTTGTGTTTTGTTTGTTTCTTCTATTTTATATAGTTTCTGTAAAGAAGCCAGGATGTTCCCTCACTGGTTTCCTGAACAATGTGATCAAGGACCCACATGGTCCCCCTGGTCTTGAAGATCCCATGAAGATCGGGGAATGTGGTGGTGTTCTCCCTGTTAGCCTCTTCTGACCAGCAAAGGCATTTTTCAGATGGAGGGAAGGGCCTTTCCAAGTCTGATCTCAGACCTGGCTGTGTCCAGATTGTGTCACAGGCTGTGTCCAGATTGTGGTTTTGGGCACTTGTAGTTACCAGCTTGGTTTTGGCTGGAGAAAGAAAAATTCCTATCATGAATACACCCAATTACCTCATGATTCAAAGATGGAGGCAGACATGTACAATTAACTTCCTTCTTACCTGATTCACCTGCCTCTACTCAGGAACTGGAAACATTTTACTGTAGGTCTTTCATTCTTTCAGGAAGTTTTTGTTTTTGTTGTATATTTATGGGTGCTTAATGGAATTTCCATGAAGCTATTTAACTTTGTTCATGATCATCTAATATTGTCACCATATCTTAGGGAAATTTCTAGGCTCAAAAGTCTACCAATTTATGTGGTGTTCCAAATACACAGATACATTTGACCATTAGGAAGCCAATGGTTTTCCTAGAAGAGTTTGCAAAATTCTGCAGTGTTATATTCTTCCTTTAAAAAACTTGTGACAACTTCTAAGCTAATAGAAACAATGGTAACAACAACCATAAGAACATCAACAATAAATGCTACCTCTTGATGAGCCCTTATGTGTTTTTAAGTACTATGCTAATGATTAACACGAATTACTTTAATCCTTACAAAGGCCTAGTGAGGTAGGTAATTTATTTTCTCCATTTTCCAGATGAAGAAGCTGAGGCTAAGAAAGATTTAATGACATATTCAAGGTGAGAGAACAGATAAGTGGTAAAGATATATTTTTATAAGAAGGCGAATACTCCTATTATTCAGCTCTATAATGGAATGAAATTGACACATGCTACAATATGGATGAACGTTGAAGACATTATGCTAACTGAAATAGGACAGGCATAAAGGACAAATACTGTATGATTCTACATATGTGAGGTACGTAGAGTAGTCCAATTTTATAGGAACAGAAAGTAGAATAAATGTTGGCAGGGGCTGGGGGCAGAGGGAAATGTGAAGTTATTGTTTAGTAGGTACAGGATTTCAGTTTAGAAGGATGAAAAGTTCTGGACATAGATAGTGGTGATGTTTATACAACAATGTGAATGTACTTAATGCTTCTGGACTGCATACTTTTAAGTGGTAAAAATGTAATTTTAATGTTATATAATTTTACCACAATAAAAAATTACTAGAAAAAGATTAAGAAAAAATTTTAAAAGTGAATACTGACCAATTAGTGTGCCTTCAAATGAAGGATTCATTGTAATTTTAACTTAAATCAATAAACTCTCAAGTGTGTAAATGATGAATAAAAATAGACTACCTTGTAGGAGAAGAATCCTTCTCTCTTTTCAGTGGAAGCATTGTTTGACCTCTTTCCTCAGGGCTTTGGTCCTGTTCTCCTGGAGTCTTACAGAAGAGAGACAAAAGCAAGCATGGTGTCTTATGTCTTCACTATTAGTTTTGCTTCCTCATCATCTCCTTTCAGCAAAACCATCTGAAGGTCCACGATCCATTGACTTCCATGGGGTGACAGTGTTATAAGTTTTTATTTTCACTGGTCTGAAGAAGGTGGAGTTTTATTTTTTTCTCTTGTTTGTATCAATCCCTCCTCCAACACCCATAGAATTGGCCCCAGTCTAGGTGCCAAAATTACACTTGGTTCAGTTTTCATTGGCCCACTATTCAGTCCCTACCACCTCACCTCCCTCTCACTCGCTTGGAGTATCTGACAGTTGGCATGTCGTTAAGGACAACAGCAACAACAACATGACCTAAACTCTTTCTCTGGGGGTCCATACAAAATAGGTTGGAGCCTTAGTCTTCTACATTTAAAACAATGTAGTTAACTCTTGCCTTTAACAAACCTAATTAAAGGTAATATTTGAATGGGAAAAACTGAAATTGAGATGTTTTGGCTTTACCAATAGCTAGACAAAGCTTGCGCCAAGACATTCTAACAGATCTGGTTTTGTTAGGTTGTGGCTCTCATGCTAGATCATGGCAAACCCTCTCCTAAATAAACATGGAAATCTAGACTACTTGGCCACACTTCATGTCCTACTACTACCCAATGCAATTTTTAAAGACTGTAATGAATATGTGAGATATATACACACACACATATATATATATACATATATATATATGTGTATATATATATATATATTTGCCCACTTTGAGTCAGAATGAATTTGGAAAATTTTAATCTCCAGGACTAGGCAATGTTATGCATTTACTTAGGTAAAACAATTATTTAGTTCGTTGGAATATGTAACAGTTGCAGTGTTATTTTGGTGTTACTACAATCTGTATATGGTGAATGTGCTTTCCTGAGAAACATTTGGGGAAATTGTGCCACAGGTGATTCTATCTCATCAGAACTCATCATTGTTAGTGGCTTTATCAACCATGAAGAAGTGATGACTAATGTAGTAATAGTACATGTGGCTTTTTAAGGAATGTAGATGCATTGAGGAAGTGAATTATTCATGTGTATGTTATAAATAAGCAGATAACCACATAAAACCTGTTGTAAAAATGTCAGTAAGGATAAGTATTTACAGAAAAAAACCACCCATATTAGATATTACATTCTTTTAATAAAAGGGCAAACATAGTCCACTGTGGAAGATTGCAATGTATCTCACGGTGGCCGTCTCATCTAGACATTCTTTGACCTAGGCATTAATGTGTTAGGCTTTCAGTTCTGTGTTCATGAAGACATTTTTGACCACTCCAATAATATATCTCGAGATTTGTCTCTTTCCCTCACAAGTTTAATGAAAAACAACCTGTATACTATCTGTGCTTGTTAGAATGGAGTTGTTACTACAACCTATCCTTCCATGTGAAGGGTTAGAGGATTATCTATCTTGCTCACTCTTGCTCTTACTCTTGTATTCCATGTCTAACATTCCTGTTTCAGATCTACCTTCTCATACTTGGCTTTGCCTTTATTCCCCAGTCACATCTTCTTCAAGTTCAATGGTGAAAAATAATGGAGGAACCAATTATTAAGTACATTCCTAGAAGATCCCTGGAAGATAGCTACCAAGAGATCTTGGGAATAGAAGGCAGATATATGTACAGGGATTAGTTTAGTGCAAAAGGCATGGATCTCTTACAAGCTCAATCACCTTATCTTCTCTAAGACATTTGTTTTTAATCTACTTAATTGAGGGAGGATAAGACTTCCTTGGAGGGTGGTTCTGTTAATTAAATAGAATGAAGAATGCATAACATTGCCTAGTCCTGGAGATTAAAATTTTCCAAATTCAACATATATTAGATGCTCAATAGCTTGTTTCTCATCCCCTGTGACAAGATCTTTTCATGAGAAGAGAAACTTTGTACTGAATGAAAGCTCTAAACTGCTCCCAGAATATCCCAGAGCCCTTGATATGACAAGAATGTTCTTCAGGAACAGAAAGTGTTGGGTCAGAGGTAGAGGATGTCTATTTAGACATAGCTCAGCAGGTGGAGAAAGGGAGATGATGCTTAGGCATGAGTACCCGCAGGCTGCATTCTTCTCTGTAGCTTCAATCCAAGGAGGAGGAGTTACAGTGAGAGGAAAGCTTCAAGAAAATTACATGTTTTCTTTATGAAATGTCTCCTCTTGCAAGGGTTTCATTTTTCACTGCATATTTTGAAGAGCCTGGGTTTCCTGATGCCATTTGGAGTCTTGGCTTTTAAGACCTTTCTCGGTCTTAATCTCAGAGAAACTTTCTTCTCCTGCAGTCAAGAAAAATGAAAAGAACTGGAGTCCGTCTTACATGTGTGAGGGTGTTGACGCTGGACGAGATGAAGAATCCAGATCCCATGGGACTCAGTGGGGCTGCTTTCCCTGGCTCAGCCTTGGTGGGCAGTACAACCAGGGGATGCAGCTCCAGACCTCTCTGCCCTGTGCACAGGAGAGGAGAGCATGTCAGTAAGAAGCAGACTGGAATGCTGTATTGCTTCTGCTGCTCTACTGACTTCCCCCCATACCTATTCAGTTAATTGTTTGCCATAATGACTTGGAAAATGATGCCAGTTTTAACACAGTTTCCTTTTATGACGTAAGAACTTCTTAATCAAAAATTTACAAAATATACAAAATTAGTATTTCAACATGATTTCAAAGAAAGACACATTCAACATAGTAGTTTCTAACCACAGAATATCACATGGAACAAATTTGAATTGCATACCACATAACCAAATGTTCTGCATTGCCTGTGTACACTAAGTGAGAAAGATGAAGAGGTAACCTCTTTTAAGACATTTTGATCTGTTGTTTACATGTACTATTTCCACATATTTTGAAGTACTTTAGTGTTTTTCTAATACTATAACTTTATTTTGAAGGCATTTTTGGATACAACATGACTATAAGGCCTGTAAACATTGAAAAACTAGAGAAGAAAATTATATAGGAGAAAAATTATGCCTTCCACAAAAATGACTTTTCCTTCACTGTCAAGTCTCTCTGTCTCTCTCGTTCTTTCTCTCACTCTGTATGTGTGTATTGTTTGGTAAACATAATAAACCTTCATGATATTACATTTTATTCACAAACTACTTTTATTTACTTCTAAGTAATTGCTTATTATATACATCTTCAAACATTCTTCAGTTGATCTATTTTTCTATCTGTGATACTTATATTCAGAAATATTACGTTGAGATGGACCATATTATTTTTTCTGTCAAATAGGGTTTATTTAATGGATTTTTAATTAGTTACCACATTTTCAGTAATGAATTAAAGGTTTTAAGCAAGGAATAGAGGAATAGGTGTATTTATTACAGATCCCTGTCTGATTATCCTTTCTATGCTTAATATTATATTCCCAACTGTCCTTTTGGTTTAATGAGTGCTATAAATTCACCCATTAAATGAATGATTCTCAGTTTATATAAAGAAGGAAAGACATATAAGGTCAGATGTTTTCTGACCTAGAAAGATAGTAAGTAAGCCAGGAACTTGGATGGGACTTTGTATTAGTCTGTTTTCAAACTGCTATGAAGAACTGCCTGAGACTGGGTAATTTATAAAGGAAAGAGGTTTAATTGACTCACAGTTAAGCATGACTGGGGAGGCCTCAGGAAACTTACAATCATGGAAAAGTCCCTTATAAAACCATCAGATCTCGTGAGAACTCAATCACTATCATGAGAACAGCATGGGGGAAACTGCCCCCATAATCCAGCTATCTCTACCTGGTCTCTCCCTTGACATATAGGGATTATAGGGGATATAATTCAAGATGAGATTTGGGTGGGGACACAAAGCCTAACCGTATCAGACTTCCAGAAGTTACAGAATTCATGTTTCTACATTCATTCAGGAATTAAAGTATATAACATAAATAAGAACTATAATTTATTGAGTTGTGATTTAGGCTCTGTTTTAGGCACTTTATAGATGCATTTGAATTCACAAGAGTTCTGTAATATGTATATTATTTTATTGATTTGGGGAAACTGAAGCTCAGAAATCTTACTGATTTGTTTAATTTGTCTCTCCCTTTCCTCCACCACGCTATGAAATAATTTAAACCAACGTTCAAAAAGATTGACTTGCCCAATGTCACCCAACTAAAAGTGCTGGGTCAGTTTTCAATCAAGGTTTTTAGAACTCCAAACTCTATTCATACCCACCCCTCTCACTGATGTGCCACAGGGTCGAGGGGAATACTCTCCCAGTTCTTTAGGACTTTGAAAATTCTACTAGTACTTCAATGCAGTCTCTTATCAGCCAGGGAACAAGTGGTAACTCCATGGCAGGATGACAGACCTCCTGGGGCCCTATTGGGATAGTGCAGTCTCCCTGATCCCTGTAAGGAGCCTGAGGGATATGTAGAGCCCTGGAAATGGCTGAGTTGAGCTTTTCTGTCCTTGATATTCTTAAAAATGTTGGAGGCACTTCCTGAGCTAAATTAGACATTCCAGGAAAGCTAAGCCAACCTAAAGCTCAAAAACAATTTTTAAATAACTCTCTCCTCATGTGTGTCTCATTTTCTTAAGGCAGCTAGAAAGACCCTTTTTTTATTATCTGTACTGGGACTATCAAGTAGATTAAAGCATAGTCCATTCCTGGGGAGGAAGTAGTTCCTGAGTGCTGGACTGTCCTTGGGGGCAGATGCTACCACACCAGATTAACCTCACGTGCAAGGAGCCTAACCAATAAAGACTATGAGGGAGTGGGTTGGTGTCATGGCTGGAAAGCATTAGGAAGTGTCCTGGTCTGTGGTAAATTAGAAGTCATGCGTTACATCTAAGGGATGGGCTGCTACTTCCTTTTGTTGGATCTCCTGATGTTTTTTCAAAGTCATAAATCTAGATTTTTAAAATAAACATTTTAAATGTTTGTATTAATCCATTCTCACACTGCTATAAAGAACTACCTGAGACTGGGTACTTTATGGAAAAAAAAAAAAAGGTTTAATTGACTCACAGTTCCACAGGAAGCATGGCTGGGGAGTCCTCAGGAAACTTAAACATGGCAGAAAGCGAAGGGGACGCAAGCGCCTTCTTCACCTAGTGGAGTGGCAGAGAGAGAGGGTAAAGGGGGAAGTACTACACACTTTCAAACAGCCAAATTTCATAAAAACTCACTGTCACAAGAACAGCAAGGGGGAAATCTGCTCCCATGATCCAGTCACCTCCCATGAGGCCCCTTCCACAACATTGGGAATTACAACTGGACATGAGATTTGGGTGTGGTCACAGAGACAAACCATACCAATGTTGGATCTTTTTTTAAGAACTGTATTGATCAAGATAGGCCTGGGCTGAATTGGGCTCTGAAGCATAAAGAAGCTTGACAGATAAATGATAAATATCTCTTCATCGTCTTTGTAAAAGACAGAACAAGTGAACTGACCTGACTCTTTCTGTGTCTCAGAATGATTCAGTCCTTCTGCTGACCAGGAATGGATAAAAGAAAAAGAAGTATCACTTTGAATTGCTTTGGAAAGCTAGAATGCATGTGTAAAAAGGCTGGATTTCAAGGGATGGAGTAGAAACCCAGTTTTTCCTTCCATAACCAAATTTCATAATGTTGTTAAATCGTGTCTGCTTTAAGTTCTAAAATGTTCTCCTGTCTGTTGGACAAAAAGGCCACAGAATTTATCAAGACTACATTGGTGGACAGAAGCAAATCCTCTTTTACTTACTGTCCTTGAAGGACCTGGGAGTTCTTTCTGCAGAGGAAGAGCATTGAGAATATTTAAAAAGAGCTGCCCAAGCAGCCCTCCTAATTGTCCAAGATCTTAAGATATAACAAGACATACATTTAAATATGTGTTTCAGCATTTTTCACATGTCCTGAAAGCCCTAAGGAATTCACAGTTATCAGACAACCTGACCACCATCGAAATACAATATTTAAACACCAGCAAAATACCTCTTATCCTAGGACTTGTAAGAGGCTCATATTAATGGTATGGATCCCATTCATCAGAATATTTTCTCCAAAGGTAGCATGCACATGCTGACTTAATAGATCATTAATTTCTCTGCTATCGTCGATGGAGGTTTTAGGCTGCCGTTATTCATCAGTAATGCTGGGGACCAGTGGTACAGCTCATATAGAAGTCATCTTTGAATTTAGTTTGCTTCACATTGTATAATTTCTCTCCATCTAATTGTCTTCTTAATTGCATTTCCACAAGCTGAATAGTAACATTAGTACTCATTTTCTTAGCATATCAATTGTTGCGTATGAGTCTCAGTCTACAGGATCATGTGTGCCAAAGAATAACACAGGTACTTATTTTCTAAAAATCAACTTAATTTCACATCTGATTCTTTTCATCTGGCTAAATTGAATCCACTTTACCTCAGTCATTTTTGGTGTCACCTCTGTCAAAAGTAATAAAACCCAGGTACTAGTTGAAGTGGTAAGGACATATTTTAATCAGTAATAACTATTAAAATAGGGAAGAGAGCCCAGTGTGAACTAAGCTCAACTTTCATTCATGTAGAGGTGATTGGGTATTCTTTTTTTTTAGCTTCTAATTATTTTAATTTTTAATTTTTGTGGGTACACAGGTGTATATATGGGATATATGAGCTATTCTGATATGGGAATACAAGGCATAATAATCACATCAGGGTAAGTAGGGTCTCCATCACCTTAAGCATTTATCCTTTATTTGTGTTACAAACAATTCAATTATACTCTTTTAGTTTTTTAAATTTTTTATTTTTATTATACTTTAAGTTCTGGGATACATGTGCAGAATGTCCAGGTTTGTTACATAGGTATACATGTGCCATGGTGGTTTGCTGCACCCATCAACCCGTCTTCGACATTAGGTATTTCTCCTAATGCTACCTAGCACCCTACACCACAGTAGGCCCTGGTGTGTGATATTCCCCTCCCTGTGCCCATATGTTCTCATTGTTCAGCTCCCACTTGTGAGTGAAAACATGCAGTATGTGGTTGTCAGTTCCTGTGTTACTTTGCTGAGAATGATAGTTTCCACCTTCATCCATGTCCCTGCAAAGGACCTGAACTCATTCTTTTTCATGGCTGCATAGTATTCCATGGTGTGTATGTACCACATTTGCTTTATCCAGTCTAACATTGATGGGCATTAGGGTTGGTTCCAAGTCTTTGCTATTGTGAATAGTGCTGCAATAAACATACATGTGCATGTGTCTTTATAGTAGAATGATTTATAATCCTTGGGGGTATATACCCAGTAGTGGGATTGGGTATGGTGTTCTTAAAGGGAGAATGAGAAAGTAGGACACGGGAACAGTGGGGACTTGAATCAGCGAAGTGGAAATTCTCAAAAAGCAGGAAGGCAAATCTGTCAATGTTATTAGGCCATTTGGCTTTCTTAACTGGCACTTATGGAAGTAGGCTCCTAACCTCCTACAGAGACTGGGAGATGGGGAGACAACACCAGCACATCTTCAGGTGTTGGAGAAGCAGTCAATTCTTTTGACAGCCTTGAGCTTTCCAAGGCAGGAATTTAAAGGAGATAGAGCTATCATTCTAGGGACATGAGCTTGTGTTGTTAGAAGCTCACTATGCTAGTGTGTGTCAGTGTGTGTATGTGTGTGTGTGCGTTCCAGGGGCTATGGACAAAATCATTTATTTTGAGAGTAGTTTTTGTAGTTTCTATAGTTTTTATAGGCTAAAGTTGAGGTCTCGTGGAGAAGAGGGCTCAGAGGGACCTGACTAGAGTCTGGTCAAGGAGAGAGTCTTTGTCCCCACTCTGACAGAGGTCATGACAGTGCTGCAGAATCGCCTGTGGCCAAGCATCAGACATCAGGCATCGGGGTGCTGGGTATACTCTGTGCACTCTCCCAACTATTCTGTTCTGTGGTCCCTATCAACATCACGTTTCAGGCCTGGGGATCTCCGCTGCCCCTGCCACTCTCAACACACAGGAATGTTCTTGAAGGCAGGAACTCTCAGTGGCCATTGACTCATCCCCCAGAGACAGCTGGGGATCAATTCTGGGAATATGCCACACCAAGAAGAGGCCTGAATCCTGCAACCCTGCCTCTGGCAGGAGATTCCTCTCTGTTAGTTGAAGGGCAAAACTCCTCTCTCTCATGTGCTTTTTTCAAACCTCCATGCTATTTTCTCCAAACTCTCTTCCTTAATGAGCTTAGGCTTTTGAAGATACAATTCAGGAAGTTTTGTGGGCTACTTTTATTTCTGCTCAGTCACATCTCTCCCCGAGGCGTTGAAACACAAAGCCTGCTGTTAGACTGATTAAGGGGGAAGGGGAAATTCAGAGAGAAAAACAAAAACTAATGGCTTAGAATATTTTCCACTAGCACACACTTGTTGGCACAGAAAGATGAGAACCTCGATTTAGAAGTTCACCCTGAATAAATGGTAGTGTATAAGAGGGGCTCAGTTTTGCATCACTGATAATTTGCTTAAGTGAAGATTGTAGGAAGCACACTTGTCAGGGTCATAAGGTGGGTGTTCTGGTTTCTCTCTTGCCTACTGTCCCCTTACTGCCAGTCCTTACCTGAAATCTCTCTTCCAGCAATCGTATTTCTAAACTTACTGCAGTAACTAATCCTCATGATACTAAATGTACAAGTACGTACAAGTAGCATATACATTATTAGCTTGATTAGCACCTAAGTAATGCTTTTAGGCTTTTGAAGACAGAACTCAGGAAGTTCTGAGGCTACTTTTATTTCTGCCCACTCCCATCTCTTGCTGATTGTCACATATCTAAGGAGGCGTTTGCCTGATGCCCAATACTGTCCTGTGTGGTCATCTCAATCACTTCAGAAAAAGTCTGCCAAACCAGTTACTCAGGTCAAAGGCTACCCTTTTCCAGTTGAATTTTTGGCTGTTATTGCACAGTACAAATGTTCCGTTCTCAGACATAAATGGGATATCACCTTGCCTCTGGCAATTGTCATTTGCCCCCATAACTTCTCTCCCTATTCTTCTGGAACAAGTTTCCAGGATAACAATAATTTTCCTTCTTTTAGAAGTATAATTTTTTAAAGCAAGATAGAGCTACAAAGTCTGTTAATATTTTGACCCATTGTTTTTTTTTTTTTTTTTTCCCCCCCACAAAGTGGCCTGGTCAGTGGCTGGGAAAAAGATAATTAAGCAGGCATGGTGGCTCAGGCCTGTTATCTCAGTGCTTTGGGAGGGCAAGGCAGGAAGATCACTTGAGGCCAGTAGTTTGAGATCAGCCTGCACAAGTTATTAAGGCTCCGTCTCTACAACATTTTTTTAAAAAAACTAGTCTGGCGTGGTGGCACGTACCTGTAGTCCCAGCTACTCAAGAGGCTGAGATGGTATGATCTTTTGAGTCTAGAAGTTCGAGGCCATAGTGAGCTGTGATTGTGCCACTGCACTCCACCCTGGGCATTGGAACAAAACCCTGTTTCTGTTAAAATAATAATAAAATTTAAAAACATCTATCTAATCAATACAATTTCCATTTTTAATGGAAACATATTAAAATCTATCTTGTAGGTAAAAAGACTTAAGCCCAAAGAAGTGCTTTGAAACACCATTTGAATATACATTTGGAGGTCTGTTGGCAGGTCTCTCCCAACGTCTCCTTTCAGCACAGTCTCCTCCCTCTCTTTGTGATGTAACAAGAACAGTCTAAAATGTCTTCCATTGCAGTCAACATTTCATTCATTTTACATGTTTTTTCCTTTCTCTCACTTGGCACTTGGCTGTATTGCTTTCCTGAAGCAGTTGATCATGTAGAAGGCGCATCTGTTCCATGGGCCTATTCCTGCCTTTTCCCTCTGAGTTGCATGTGCACAGTTGCATCTGATGTAATTTGTCATAAGCGAATGGATGTCAGTGTCCCATGCTGCCTTCCTTCTCTCCTTTTCCTTCCCTTGTGGTTCCCTTGCCAGGAACAGTGTATGTGTTTCGTGAAGTTCGTCTTACCCAAGGCCAGATGCCCTTGGCTGAAGTCCAGGATGCATCCTGATCCTGTTTACAGGCGAGGAAGGACCAAGTCTGGGGCACTGGAGAGATTGTGGGGGCATGAGAGTTAATCACCATAGGCACTTGTCACATCAAAACAAGCCCATCCTTAGCCGGCTTCCTCTGGAGTTTGATGTCACGATCAGTGTGTTGTTTCCTGATGCTGAAGCCACGACAGATCTATATTATGTTTGTTTCCATCTCCTGAATTAAAATTGACTCCTGCAAGGAAACAATGAATACTGAGAAGGCTGAACACGTTACTGGCCACATGTTCTTTCTCGTCTCTGCATACTTCTAAAATGGAAACAGACCAATTTTTCTCCAATGCTATTCTGTCTCCTGAACTACCTCTTTGTAAACATTTCCTAAGGGCTTTCATTTAATCAGGAGCCTATTTCCCAGGGATTTCAAGTGTGCACCTGACCTGGGTTTGTGAGCAAGGGAACCCAGACAGGATCAAAAATATTTTTTAAAATGAACACATAAAAGCTTGGATTTGAGAGCCACACTTTCTTTAAAACATCAGTGATGATAAATGTGTTTTCGTTTTGAGAATTGGCTTTTCTTAAATTTAATAACACTAAAATGACTTTAGAGTGAGAGAAAAATAAATACGTGGCTGAATCCTTCAGGTTTCAATCCTTCATTTATTCGTTTATCATCTAATCGGAGAATATTGCTTGAATATTTGCTACCCGCCAGTCATTGTGCTAGATGCTAGGGAGAGTCAGTGCTGCCAAGCAATATACAGTCAACATAATTTGTTTAATTTTGCATTTCATAGCCCTTCACTGAGATTTTTAAAAAATACTTTAATAAAATGTAATAAACATCTGTTGGGAAAAATAAAGATAGAAAATTATATGAAGTAAAAAGTAAAAGTGTCTCCTCCCCAATTTCCCTAGAGTTAGATTTGTTGGTAATTTGAATAATATTTTTTGTCTCAATATACTTTCTATATATTTACAAAATTCCAGAATTTTTTACATGAATGGGTTAATATTATACAAAATTGTCTGGAAACATTTTTATTTACCAATGTTTTATGGGCTTTTTGTACTAGCAGACTGTGATTTTCTTTATTATTTTTAATGCTAGGCAATATGCCATTGGATGAATGTACTGAAATTTATTAAACCTGTCCCCTATTGAAGACAACTTAGGTTTATTTTGCCCCTGTTGCCGTTGTTCTTTTTTTTTTTTTTTTTTTTGGTTTCTTTCAACTTGCAAACAATACCACAATGAACTTCCTTGCACACTTATCTTTATACACATTCCTAAAATTGTAGAATTGTTGGGTAACACACGTATTTTAAAGTTTGACAAAAACTGTCCTCCAAAAATTTGCATTGATATTATTGGTGTATGAAAATTATTATTTTTCTGTAGGCTCTCCAATATAATTTTATATTGCTAATTAATAATTTGATATTTGCAAACTAATATACAGTTTTAAAATATTTACCATTGTCTTAGTCCATTTCGCTACTATAATAGAGTACCTGAGACTGAGGAATTTATAAATAAAAGAAATTTGTTTCTTGCAGTTCTGGAGGCTGGGAAGTCCAAGATCTATGTACCAGCAGGTTTGGTGTCTGGTGAAGGCCCAACCCTCACAGATGGTGCTGTCCATGTATCCTGGGATGGCAGAAGGGACTGGAGGGCAAAAGGGCCAGGTCATTTTTACCTCCCTGTACGTCTTAACTTTAGTTCATCTCCCTGAAAGTTATTACATTTAAACATCGTTTACACATTGTTCTAAGAAAATAAGCACTTATCTCTATTTCTTGATGTATTCATTTTTAATAATATCCATTCTAGTTACAGAAGAGTAAGAATTTAAATCATTTATGAGCCGGGCGCGGTGGCTCAAGCCTGTAATCCCAGCACTTTGGGAGGCCGAGACGGGCGGATCACGAGGTCAGGAGATCGAGACCATCCTGGCTAACCCGGTGAAACCCCGTCTCTACTAAAAAATACAAAAAAACTAGCCGGGCGAGGTGGCGGGCGCCTGTAGTCCCAGCTACTCTGGAGGCTGAGGCAGGAGAATGGCGTGAACCCGGGAGGCGGAGCTTGCAGTGAGCTGAGATCCGGCCACTGCACTCCAGCCTGGGCGACAGAGCGAGACTCCGTCGCAAAAAAAAAAAAAAAAATCATTTATGTGCCCTTTTCCTCCCAACATTCCCATTGTTAATTTTTTAAAAAATAATTTAATCAAGTAATTCAATATTTTATTAACTTTTATTTCTTAAGCTATTTATATTAGATACTATCTTTTAATTCCCAATATGTAGGAAGAAGTAATTACCTCCCCTCTAAATTCATCAATCTAGCAATACTTTTATTCTCTCAAAGTCCTTTTTGTACCTAAGGATTCTGTGCTGTCCCTTACATGGATCTTGAAAATTGAAAGCCAATAAATAGAAATTGTAATATTTTAATTTCAAACTATTGTTTGAAATGATCTAGTTAAACCTGAAGATTTGGAAATGTAATACCATGTTGTAAATCTGTGCCACACAAATGAGAATGTCACAAGCCTCAACGTCGAAAAATTCTCTTTTTGTTCATTTTATTTGTGTAACTTTCAAGTACAGCTTTTTTTTTCTTCCTCCTAGAGTTTCTAATTGCCTTTCTTTTGTCTGATTAAATAAGAGCTTATAATTGTATTTTTCTTATCAGCTTCTCCACTGTTCTCTTCCTGAAATTTATCAATGGAGAATTGTGGTATATTCAGGTTTTCTATGTCTTCTATAGTCTTTCTTGATAAATTAAATTTTAAAAATTATTTCACCCATATCTTCAATTTATGTGAATAGAGTAATTCCTTATATATCCTCTTTGTCTTTGGTTATGCTGACTTTCACAATTTTACTTTTGTGTAATTATTTGATTTTTTTCTTGAGCAAACTAGTATTTATTATTCATGTCCTGAATTTATTTTTCCAGTCTATTTGTTCCTATTTTCTCATTCCTTCATTTCTGGTTTTGGCTTTATTGTCTCTTTCATTTTTCTTGAGCTCTTACTGTTGTTATGTTTCTAACTTCTAGAGATAATATGAAGTTTTCTATATACAAGTAGTATCTGTGATATTTTGATATAATAAGAACTATGTATTTGGTCTCTGCCTCTAGTATATGGCACAGTATTCTTAAAACTCTTGTAATTTCCTGAGTGATAGGGGTGCTAGGTGCATCTTTGGTTCTAATAGTTGATCTTTGACCCTGGTTCCTGACATAGAGCTCCTAATCCCTTGGAATTTCCTGGGCAATAGGAGTGTCTCTTGTTTCAATGAGGCAATTTTTGGTGGTCTTTGGGGTGAGAGTTGGTCACCAGAAAGACCAAGCCATGACCGGAAGTTTCACCACCAGCCACAATCCTCCATGAAGGGGAGAGAGGCTGGAGGTTGAATTAATAATTGATCATGCCTATGTAATGAAGCTGCCACAAAAATCTCTGAACTACAGGGTTTGTCAAGTTTCCAGGCTGCTGAACACAAGGAGGTGCTGGGCAAATGGTGTGTCCTGGAGCAGGCATGGAATCTTCACGCCCCTTCACCCATACCTTGCCCTATGTATCTCTTCCATCTGACTGTTCATCTGTATCCTTTGCAATATCCTTTGTAATAAAATTAGAAATGCGTTTCCTTGAGTTCTGGTGAGTCACCCTAGCAAATTATAAAACCCAAGAAGTGGGTTGTGGGAACGCTGAATTATAGCTGGCTGACCAGAAGCACAGGTCACAACCTGGAACTGGCTGTTGGCCTCTGAAGTGGGAGCAGTTTTGTGAGACTTGTGGGACTGAGCCTTTAACCTGTTGTGTTAGTCTGTTCTCACACTGCTAATAAAGACATACCTGAGACTGGATAATTTATAAGCGAAAGAAGTTTCACTGACTCACAGTTCAGCACAGCTGTGAAGCCTCAGGAAGCTTACAATCATTGCAGAAGGGGAAGCAAACACATCCTTCTTTACGTGGAGGCAGCAAGAAGTCCTGAGCAAAAGGGGGGAAAGCCCCTTATAAAACTGTCAGATCTCTTGAGAACTCACTTACTATCATGAGAACAGCAGCATGGGGGTAATCTATTTATTCCTATTTTCTCATTCCTACTCAGTGCCTCCCACGACACTTGGGGATTATGGGAACTACATTCAAGATGAGATTTGGGTGGGGACACAGCCAAACCATATCACCTGTGGAATCTAATGCCAGGTAAATAGCATCGGAGTTGAGTTAAATTGTAGGACACCCAGCTGGGGTCCAGCTGGAGAGTTGCTTGGTGTGTGGGGAAACTCCCTGCTTTCCTCGTGTGACACCTGTTGTTAGAAGTGTTCTATGTTGAAAGGTGTGCTTTCTGATATTGGAAAGGTGGGTGTGAGAGTGTGAGAAACAGTTTGGTTTTTCCTAGCTTTTGGCAGTATCCAAGATTGATCTCCAGACCTATGAGAAAAAACAAATATACACAGGAAATTCTATGTAGCATGATAGAGTTTTTTAAAGTACTTTTTTTTTTTTTTTTGATACAGGATCTCACTCTGTCACCCAGGCTGAAATGCAGTGGTGCCATCATAGTTCTCCGTAACCTCAAATTCCTAGGCTCAAGTAATTCTCCCACATCAGCCTCCTGAGTAGCTGAGACTGCAGGTGCACGCCACAAAGCCCAGCTGATTTTCAGGTTTTTTGTTTTTGTTTTTGTTTTGTAGAGACAGGGTCTCATTAAGTTGCCCAGGCTGGTTCAGCAGGAAACATTAATCATTTATGGGTACAACAAATACATTGCACCCCAAACACCTTTTGCACTGGAACAGGAGGGATATTGAGAGGATCACATTCGGGAACTTTCCCTCTGCAATGTGCTGTCTTATAAGCTAACGCTTGCCTTTCCCCTTCTGCTCTCTCTCCTCTGATTTGCTGCCTGTGATTTGAAAATTGATTATTATAATTGTTCTTTATTTTTCTTCATGAGAGCAACCCCAAAATATTATTTTGGAAATCATTCATGGCTTTGGATTAAGCCTTAATCTCTTATCAACTCTATCAATCAGGATTTTATCAAGAAATATACAGGATAGGAAAAATAGGCAATACAAAGAGAATTTGATAAAGGGAGTTATTTACAAAGGTATGGGTAGCATGTCACGAAATGACAAAGAATAGTTGAGAAGCTTGAGCTAATGGTCATACTGCTACTATCTCCAGGCCTGAAGGGGTGAGGCAAGGCAGAGGTTACTAGGACCTGAGACAGAGAGTACTGTGTGGAGAGGGCCAGCTGACAGGAATTGTGCTCTCAGATTCAGTGGATCAGCCAGCCAGGCTTGGCCCTGCAGGGAAGGAGCCAGTGGAATAAATACCCTAATTTACTCTCCTCTTCAGACTTCGGTCTGTACTTCCCATGGTCTGACACTGATGAAAAGCAAGAGAGCAATAGTGCTATTGACATAATCTATGAGTAAAATCTTTTTATTTTTTATTTTTATTTTTATTTTTTTGAGATAGAGTCTCACCCTTTCACCCAGGCTGGAGTGCAACGGTGCAATCTCAACTCACTGCAACCTCCGCCTCCTGGGTTCAAATGATTCTCTTGCCTCAGCCTCCCAAGTAGCTAGGATTACAGGCACCTGCTACCAGGCCCAGCTAATTTTTGTAGTTTTAGTAGAGATGGGGTTTCACCATATTGGCCAGGCTGGTCTTGAACTCCTGACCTCCTGATCTGCCCACCTCAGCCTCCCAAAATGACGAGTAAAATCTCACGGGGCAGAGAACAAGTTGGAGAAAGAAAGGGCAAACGAAGATACTCAGTACACCTTCCCAGGGATCACTCATTTTAATCCTGCTCAGTCTCCAAAATTCACCCACTTGACTTGTCTGCAGTAACCTTGTGGAGTTCCCTTACCACTTAAATTCTCATAATGACCTTCTTTGTGAAAAAATGTTTGGTGACAAGTTCAATTTTTTTAATAGGTATACAGCTATTCAGATTTTCTATTTCTTCTTTTGTCTGCTTGGTTAAGTTGTTTTCAAGGAACTTACCCGTTTCATCTAAGTCATCCAACTTATTCCACAGGGTTGTTTATAACATCCATTTATTATACTTTTTATTATGTGCAAGGTCTGTGGTGATACATTCTCTTTCATTTCTCATATTGGAAAGGTGTGCTTTTTTCTTTTAGCTTGATCAGTCTTGCTAGATGTTTGTCAATTTTATTAATAGCTTTGAAGAACAAACTGTTGGTTTTGTTCATTTTTCTCTATTATTTGTTTTCTATTTCCTCAATATCTTATCTTTACAATTTCCGTTTTTCTACTTAATGTGCTCTTTATCTAGCTTCTAAATGTGGGAACTTACATCGTTGCTTAAAAACCTTTCTTCTTTTCTAATATAAGCATTCAAAAGCCGTAAATTTCCCTCTAACTGTTGGCTGCATAACACACATTTTTATGTATTGCATTTTCACTGCTTTTTAGTTTGAAATATTTTCTAATTTGTCTTGTGATTTCTTCTTTGGCTTGTGGGTTAGGTATAAATGTCTTGTTTAATTTCCAAATATTTGGGGATTCAGTAGAAATATAATTTATATTGATTTCTGATTTAATTTTTAAGATTTCAATTATTTGAAATTTATTGAACATTATATTTTAATGGGGCAGCAATTTTTATCTTGGTAAATGTTACATATGTTCTTGAGAGGACTATTCTCTGTTAAGTGCAATATTCTATACACATCAATTAGGTAAAGGAGATTGATAGTATTGTTAACAACCTCTATATCTTTACTGATTTTTTGTCAACTTGTCCTATAAATCATTAATGGGTATTCTACAAATCAATAAGTGGAGGATGAAAATGTCCAAATATAATTGTGGATTTATCTAATTATTCCTTTAGTTGTGTTTGTTTTTGCATTATTTCTTTTGAAGCTCTCTTATTAGGTGCATGAACATTTAAGATTGTTGTTTTCTTGATTGATTCCATTATCATTATATTTCCCTCTTCTTTATTGCAATAGTAAGTACTATAGCTACACCATCATTCTTATACTTATTGTTTGGATGTTATAACCTTCCTTCATCCTGGTACTTTCAAGGTATCTGTATCTTTATGTGTAAAACTAAGCAGTTGTAGAGAGCCTATATTGAGTCTCATTTTTAAATCCAATCTAATAATCTCTACCTTTGAAGTGTTTGCTTCATTTTCATTTTATGTAATTATTGACATAGTTGTGTTTAAGCCTAACAGCTTGCTATTTTTTTCTATTTGTCTCATGTTTTTGTTCTGTTCTTCTTTTCCTTTTTAGGGGGACTTTTAGGGCCTATTGAAATAGGTATTTTAGTATCCTGTCCTATCTCCTCTGTTGACATTTTAGCTAAAACTTCTTGCATTTGTTTATTTAGTGGTTACACTAGGATTTAAAATATACATGCTTAACTTGCTCCTTTCTACCTGGAGATACTGTTGTAGTACTTCAAATAAACATGAGAAAGTTATATATAATGTAACTTTAGGACTGAGAGTTAATTCCATCCTTTAGTTAATGTTACCATGTATTTGCTTTTAAGTACATTGTAACCCTCCAATTAAAATGTTTATTTTTTTGCTTTAAGGAATCAATTTTCTTTTTAAAATACCAAGAGAAAAAAATGTATTTTATATTTATAATTACTGGGGTTTCTTTTTGTTTTTTGTTTGTTTTTTACCTTTCTGTAAGTTTGGGTTTTTAAAAAAAAATTGTTTAAAAAATTTTTTGTGGGTACTTATTAAGTAATATGTTTATAGGGTACATGAGATACTTTGATAGAGGCAAGCAATAAGTAATAATAGCATTGTGGAAAATAGGGTATCCATCCCCTCAAGCATTTATCCTTTGTGTTACAAACAATACAGTTATACTTTTTCAGTTATTTTAAGATGGATGATTAAATTATTATTGACTGTAGTCACCCTTTTGTGCTATCAAATACTAGGTCTTATTCATTCTTTCTAACTATATATTTTTTGGTACTCATTAACTATCTCCACTCTGCCTCCCTCCCCCAACCTTCCCAGCCTCTGGTAACCATCCTCCTACTCTCTATCTGCATGAGTTCAATTGTTTTGAGTTTTAGCAACCACAAATAAGTGAGAACATGTGAAGTTTGTCTTTCTGTGCTTGCCTTTTTTCACTTAACATAATGATCTCCAGTTCCATCCATATTATTGCAAATGACTGGATCTCATTCTTTTTTATGGCTGAATAGTACTCCATTTGTATATGTACCACATTTTCTTTAATCATCTGTTGGTGGACATTTAGGTTGCTTGTAAATGTTGGCTATTCTGAACAGTGCTGCAACAAACTTGGGAGTGCAGATATCTCTTTGATATACTGATTTCCTGTCTTTTGGGTATATACCCAGCAGTGGGATTGCTGAATCATATTGGTAACCCTATTTTTAGTTTTTTGAAGAACCCCAATCTGTTCTGTATAGTGGTTTAGTAATTTACATTCTCACCAACAGTGCACAAGGGTTCTGTTTTCTCCATAACCTTGCTAGCATTTATTGCCTGTCTTCTGAATAAGAACCATTTTAACTGGGGTGAGATTATATGTCTTTGTAGTTTTTATTTGCTTTTCTCTGACAATCATCAGCGATGCTAAGCACCTTTTCATATGCCTGTTTGCCATTCATATATCTTCTTTTGAGAAATATCTATTCAAATCTTTTGCCCATGTTTAATTTGGATTATTAGATTTTTTCCTGTACAGTTGTTGGAGCTCTTTATATATTCTCATTATTAATCTGTTGTCAGATGGGTAGTTTGCAAATATTTTCTTCCATTCTGTGGGTTGTCTCTTCACTTTGTTGATTGTTTCCTTCACTGTGCACAAGCTTTTTAACTTGATGTGATCCCACTTGTCCATTTTTGCTTTGGTTGCTTGTGCTTGTGGGATATTACTCAAGAAAGTTTTGCCCAGACCAATGTTCTGGAGGGTATCCCTGACTTTTTCTTGTAGTAGTTTCATAGTTTGAGGTCTTAAATTTAAGTCCTTAATCCATTTTGATTTGACTTTTGTATGTGATGAGAGATAGCCATCAAGTTTCATTCTTCTGAATTTGGATATCCAGTTTTCCCAGTATCATTTATTAAAGAAACCATCATTTCTCCAGTGTATGTTGCTGGCACCTCTGTTGAAAATGAGTTCTACACTACAGTGTAGGTGCATAGATTTGTTTCTGGTTCTCTATTCTCTTTCTTTGGTCTATATGTCTGTTCTTATGCCAATACTGTACTTCGGCTAGTATAGCGCCATAGTATAATTAATTTGAAGTCAGGCAATGTGATTCTTCCAGTTTTGTTCTTCTTTTCCTCAGGATAGTTTTGGCGATTCTCATTTTTTTGTGGTTCCATATAAATTTCAAGATTGTTTTTTCTATTTCTGTGAGGAATGTCATGGGTATTTTCATAGGAAATGCATTGCATCTGTAGATTGCTTTGGGTAGTAGGACATTTTAACAACATTGATTCTTCCAATCCACGAACATGGAATATCTTTCCATTTTTTGGTGTCCCCCTCAATTTCTTTCATCAGTGCTTCATAGTTTTCACTGTATAGATCTTTCACTTCTTGGGCTGTGTTAATTCCTAGACATTTAATTTTATTTATAGCTATTGTAAATGAGATTATGTTTTTGAGTTGTTTTTCACATTGTTCACTGTTGGCATATAGAAATGCTGCTGATTTTCATATGTTGATTTTATATCTGCAACTTTACTGAATTTGTTTCTCAGTTCTAATAGTTTTTTGGGGGAGTCTAAGTTTTTCCATATGTAAGATCATGTCATCTGCAAACAAGGATAATTTGACTTCTTCCTTTCCAATGTGGTTGCCCTGTATATCTTTCTCTTGTCTGATTGCTCTAGCTAGGACTTCCAGAACTATGTTGAACAGGAGTGGTGAGAGAGGGCATCCTTGTCTCATGCTGATTTTCAAGGGGAATGCTTCCAGCTTTTGCCCATTTGGTATAATGTTGGATATGGGTTTTCATAGATGGCTCTTATTATCTTGAAGTATGTCTCTTCAGTGCCTAGTTTACTGAGAGTTTTTAACATGAAGTGATGTTGAATTTTATCAAAAGTCTTTTCTGTACACATTGAAATGATCATGTGGCTTTTGTTTTTAGTTCTGTTTAAGTGATGAATCACATTTGTTGATTTGCATATATTGAATTAACCTTGCATCCCAGGGGGAAAGCCTGTTTGATTGTGCTGGATGAGCTTTTTGATGTGCTGCTGGATTCAGTTTGCTAGTATTTTATGAAGGATTTTTGTATCTGTGTTCATCAAGAATATTGGCTTGAAGTTTCTTTTATTTTGTTGTGTCTAAACTGATTAATTAAAAATAAATGGATTTCCTATAATCCCAGCACTTTGGAAGGCCGAGGCGGGTGGATCACGAGGTCAGGAGATCGAGGTCATCCCGGCTAACATGGTGAAACCCCATCTCTACCAAAAACACAAAAAAATTAGCCGGGCGTGGTGGCGGGCGCCTGTAGTCCCAGCTACTCCAGAGGCTGAGGCAGGAGAATGGCGTGAACCCGGGAGGCGGAGCTTGCAGTGAGCCGAGATCGCGCCACTGCACTCCAGCTTGGGCGACAGAGCCAGACTCCGTCTCAAAAAAAAAAAAAAAAAAAGAAGAAGAAGATACATAAAAATAATAATAATAAACGGATTAGTAGCAGTGTTTTAAGACAAAACTGTAACCTGTATGACTAAACGTTTTATATGTTTACTTAGTATTTCTCTTACATGTAGTTTAGATTTTTCATTTCTTAATAGCAGAATTGCCTGATTTTTCCCAAAAATCAGTTTTCATTTTGATTAATATCTATATTGTGTATTTGCTTTATTTACTTGGTATTATTTATGTCTTAAGAAAGAGCAAATTTCTTAAAAGTTTGGATTATAAACCTCTGTGACCTCTTCTCTTCCTTTTGTTCCAGAGGAATACCCGGCACCGTTTCTTTACAGCCAGTATCTATGTAGTGAGGGAAGTGTGATAGTGTAGGACTTCACCATTTCGGTCCTAAATCAGGATTGTCTGGATGTGAATCTTACTTCTGGCACTTAACAACTGTGAAATCTTGATCAATTTTTCTATTTTCTTTAAGCCTCATCCATAATTATACTGTCTCCTAGTAGGTGTTTTAAAGGATGGTCTTAATCCATACAAAAGCACTCAACTTAATGTCTGGTACGTAGAATGTATTAATAATATCCAGTCCTTAAATACTGTATTGATTTATTACATAAAAAAGGAAATATAAAGAGGTAGCATAGGAGAATGGAAAAGAGACAGAAAGTATCTGTTCTACTTCTCACTCTGCCTCTTACTATTTGTGTGATCTCAGCTAAGCCCTTTAAACTTTCCAATATGCACTATCTTCTAAAATGAGCAGAAAAGGTCATCCTTGGCTGCTTCACAGTTTTGTGCAAGAATCAATCAGGCTAGGATTTTATAGCTTATATAATAATAATAAAAACAAAACTTTAATTTTGTTTAAAGCAAACAATTTAATAAGACAACGGGGCCGGGAGCAGTGGCTCACATGTGTAATCCCAGCACTTCAGGAGGCCAAGGCTGGCGGATCACCTGAGGTTGAAAGTTCGAGACGAGCTTGACCAACATAAAGAAACCCTGCCTCTACTAAAAATACAAAATCAGCTGGTCATGGTGGCACATGTCTGTAATCCCAGCTACTCGGGAGGTTGAGGCAGGAGAATCACTTGAAGCCGGGAGGCGGAGATTGTGGTGAGCTGAGATCACACCATTGCACTCCAGCCTGGGCAACAAGAGGGAAACTCCGTCTCAATAATAATAATAATAATAATAATATAATAATAATAAGACAATGATTTGATAAATTCAATGGGTCAATCCTAATTTTTCTCTACCAGATAGAATCACTCTACTATTTAAAAAAAAAAAAAAAAATTTATTTCCTCAGCTTTGTCCTGGGATGGTTCCCCTGTGAGCTGCCATTGTTTCTTCTGGGTGAACCACTGCTTTGTGAGGAAAGATATGCTTAGTCTTGTCTGAAATTTAATGAGGATTTACATATTTCATTAGAAAAATTATAAAAAAGAATAAGTTACACATTTCAAATATGGATATAACACATATGCTTCATATGCACGTGGCACACGTATGAGCATAAATGCGTTCTTGGGATGATAGTTCCAGAGTGAGAACTGGGGTACCGCTCAGTACCTGCTCTGCTCTGTGGCATCCAGTCAGGTGGTAGAAACCACACTAGTAATTTGAAGAAGGAAATTTAATATAAAGAGTTGTCAACTAGGTAAACAGTTGAGTTCAAAAAGGAATATAGAGATTTCTATGGTTTAGTTGTGGTAGCAACTATAGAAAGTAATCACTATCCCTAGGGTTTAGGGAAAAATAAGGGAGGCAGAAAGGGTGGGTGAAATTTTAAAAGGTAAACGGACTGCTGTTTTTAGCATAGGAGTTTTTCTGTGTGGCAATTGCTATGAACTATGACATTCCTGAGGCCATTTTATGTCTGGGAGTTTCTGGAATACCACCTGAAATTACTACTTTAGGAGGAAATAATATATTTTCCCTCAAAATGTTTTTTTTTCCCCTAAATCTAAGCAATGAAAACAATTATCAGAACTACAAACTGTGTGCCACAGTTTTACTTGCCACATAATTAATTCATGGATTCCCAACTCCCCAGTATTCACTGACTTGAATGTAGAAAGTTCTAGGCTGTGTCCTCTGCGAGATATAATGATGTGAATTCCTTTAACTTGGTATCTCTGAGAGGAAAGAAAAAAACTTAGTCACTGTAATACAAAGTAGAATGTGGTTAAGAGTTACATAAAGATAGTAGATGCATGCAGAAGAAACGTTATGATAAGAATTTCTATTTGTCTACGGGCTTTACAGTCTTCGTGGCACTTTTCATACAGTTCATCTCATTGGAATTATCAAAATAACTATGAATGGGCTAGATATTATTATCCCTATTTTACAGATGAGGAATACGAGGTTTAAAAGTGACTTCCTCCCAAATCTGACAGGTAATAGTTGGCAACCCAGCCACTTGGTCTTCCTCAAGCAACTCAGTACTCTCAGAAAAGTGTTAAACTACTTATCATAAGTAAGACTCCATTTTGATTTTGAAAGACACAATCCATTTTCTCATTCAGAGGCCCCACACTTCAAAAGTTAGATGGGGTAGAGGAACATGTTAACTAATAGAGAACCTGCACAGAAAAGCAAGTAAAGTCCCCACTTAGGTGAAACAGGGGGAAATTTTTTGAACGGCTGAAAATGATCCCTGCAGAAGAAGTGAAGAAAACTCTCAGGCTGGGGTGGGCACAGCTGGATCTCCCTTGCTAACTGCATGATTTCTGGCCTCCTTCCTAGAAACTCCTTGACATGTTTCTGGAAGCTCAGTCACAAAGTCAGGGGAAGGTTATCTGAGACAGAGCCATTCTCATGTACTTGAAAGGATCTTCTCTTCCCCAGCCAATAGCCTGTCTCACAGCGGGTGTCACAACTGCTGAGTCACTTGCTGAGCGAATAGCTCAAAGACAAGCTCCCATTGATCAGGCTGCTCAGAACAAAACCATTCCGGTCCCTCAAGAATTTAAGCCACTTGTAAGCTGCATTCTTTACATTCAGCTCATAATACAGCTCTGCGTAGGTCTCCTTGCTCCACATAACACTTTAAATTTCTGGTCATGGGCACACACGACCTTCTGCATTCTTTTCCCTTGAATAGATGCTTTTACTTTGGAGAGTTTAAGCATGTTCTTATCTAGCTCATAGTGTTGCCTGCATGCAGCCAAGTCTTGCTCCTTTTAGGGAGTGATAGTGTTTCACCTCGAACTGTTAACCTTTTCTTTTAGTAGTGCATCTCCCCAGAGCACAAGAAGAGGCCTCAAGGAGAGGGGCTTGGGGAAATCCATGACTGTGCATTACCTCTTTTTTGTTCATCTTTCTCTCCTTCATCACATCTCACAGGTCATTTGTCCTGTTGGACCAAAACATCGCCATGGTAAGAAACCTTTCAGCCAGGCACATGTTGGCTAAAGACAGTTGTAAGTAACTGTTACTGGCCCGTGTTTTATTTCAAAGATGTCTGGGTCAGACTTATTTCACCCATCCCAAAAAGTTATTCCCTCTAATCCCGTTAATGAATATGCTAGAGCAGAAGGCAAAATTCAGAGCCAACAATAAAATGTAATGCAGTGGGCACAGATTAAATACTGATTCAACTGGGTTTAGATTCAATTAAGTTATCAATTTTGAAATAGAGGTTTTCCACTAATATGGAAAATATTTTCAATTATAAATTCTTAATGAAGATATTCACTTTAACATTTCTTTTTTTTTTTTTTTTTTTTTTTGAGGCGAAGTCTTGCTCTGTTGCCCAGGCTGGAGTGCAGTGGCATGATCTTGGCTAACTGCAATCTCCACCTCCCAGATTCAAGTGATTCTCCTGCCTCAGCCACCCAGGTAGTTGGGACTACAGGCGTGCATAACCACACCTATCTAAGTTTTGTACTTTTAGTAGAGATAGGGTTTTGCCATGTTGCCCAGGCTGGTCTTGAACACCTGAGCTCAAGTGATCACCCCGCCTCGGCCTCCCAAAGTGCTGGGATTACAGGTATGAGCTACTGCACCCAGACACTTTAACATTTGTTTTTTTAAATTGCACCATAGGGCTTACAGATCTTTGCATATAGTAGATACTTACTATGTACCCATTATACATGAATGAATGGGTGAACTGATGATGAATGTAAATTCCCATGCATGAATCTGAATAAACTTATAGACATAGGATAGAGAGATGCCTTGATAGAAGCATTTCTTTTAATTATTATTTTAAAAAATACAATGTATATTTTAACTGAATACAATAAAAGTGCAGATATATGAGGTCAATACTTACAATATACGCATTCTTACTGTGTGTGTCACAATATGTCAAACATTGTAATAGGTTCTGTGGGGACCTCAAAGATTAAACAGATACTAAAATTACTGTAAAGCAACTTAGACACAAATCACATAATAAAAAGGGAGGATGCTCAATGATTTAAGGGGTCTTTGAAGCACCTCCTGCAGGAATTGGGCATCTCTTCTCATCTTGCAAAGCTTTGGGATTCCTGTACCCATCACAGGCAATAGCGGCAAAGCAGTTCATTTCTTCCCTCTCCAGTCACAGAAATGTCTGCTGTTAAATGAGCTGTCATTCTCCTCAAAAAAACAAAAACAACCTGTTCTGCTGTGTCTGTGAGAGAACTCACACTGCCTGGCCATCTTCCTGAAAAGTTGTTCTTATTACCTCATTAAATGATATGATATCCCTTTTCTGTGTAAAGTTCCTTGTCCCCTCAAGTGATATATTTCAGTGTCTACTGTCTCCCAGTCTAGGATAATGAATTTATTTCGCACTTTCAGCTTCAGTGCAGTGTAAGCAGATTAGGGTCTATCCTCACACCAAAACAGTAGGATGTAAAGCAGAGCTTTTCTGTTTTCTCTTCCACCACATATCACATGCTTTGTTAGCTCTTTGTCAATGTGATTAGGAAACCACACCGCTAATCTAGTGGGAGTGCAGGTGTTTTTTTTGATGCAATGCCAATTGATTGATGGCTAAATATTACTAAATATCCGTAGGAAAACATTACCTCATACGAGGAACAAAGTTATAAGCATTGCTGTATTTAACACACAAATTCCACAAGAAACCTCTTTGTTCTTCCTGACAGATCTTGACTAATTTCATTTTCATTTTTCATAATAAAAACTGCATATCAGTGTTCGTTATGTTGGCTCACCACCTTCACAATACGGAAACATTCAGAACATTTATTTAAGAAAATAGATTGTGTGTTTTCCCACTACCTACACATTATGGACCAGATATCTAAAACGTGCTGTCAGAATTCAAAGACCATGGCTGGCAGACCTGGTTTTTCAGTGTAGTATGAGTAGACACATGTATTAGTTGTTCCCTGGAACAATTACTAATGGCGTCTACAATGTATGTCACTTTATTCCCACAGTAATTTTTAAATAAAAGGAATGAGCAGCAGAGGTATAAATATACTTGCATATTGTTTGCCAGAAAAGCTTTCATCCTCAGGTGATGTCCCTTCTAGAGTCCATTCTCAATGTCAATGTTATTCTGCTTTCTCTTCTTTGATCCTTCTGTCTTTTCCTCATTGGGTCTCCTATGTCAGAAATATCCAGCAGTCTGGGACATCAGAAAAAAAAATTTTAGACTACTATGACCCTTGGACCAGATTTTGAAAGATAAACTATTGTCATCTTTAATCCCAAATATGCCAAAGCCTTCTCTTATATTTAAAGGGAACTTCCAACTTTCTATTAGATATTTTTCACTTTGGGTTTTTATTTTCTATTGCTGTTATGTTTTTAAAAAGTCAAAGAATCCGTTTCTTTCCATAGGAAGTTATTCATATATTGTTTTAAATCCTGTTATGTGGCTTTTCACAGCTTACATGACTTTTCATTGCTAGAGGTGGGAAGAAAATACGCTAAAACTTATTACTTTGATTTAAAGTGACTCTAGAAAAATGGTCAGTGGTTTATGATGTTTCCCTGTGTGTGGAATGATGATAGGCCTGGGAATTGTATGAGAGAAGTTCAGGTAGGGGAATTGAGAGACTGAAAAGATGGAAGTTGCTAGAGGGACGAGAAGGGAGGTGAACTTCCCTTTTCTACTGGGGTGGAGCTGTCTGTGTGCTGAATGCAGTAATGCTGTTACAATTCATGATTAGCATCTCCTGAGAAACTGGTTTGGATGGTCTTCCACACCCAACTGAACTGCAGAATTCCAGATGCAGGAGCATATTTTCTATAAACTGTAGCCCGAGGTCTACTTAAGTGAACTGTGACATTCAATTCAAATTAGTATTTTGGACTTACACCTCTGTCTCAAAGAGTACAATTCTAGCCTTGACAGCTTCCATGTATATGTATATGTATATGTATATGTATATGTATATGTATATGTATATGTATGGTGTGTGTCAAATCTTTGCAGGGCCAAGAAGTCAGGTGAGTTTTTCTCACCAGAATTTTCTTCAAAGGCTTAAAAAATTATTAAACCCATAAATATGGCTGAGCTGCCGTATTTGTAGGAGAAATCATATAACCATGACTCAATAACTTCAACTTTGATATTTATGATGCTCAACCATGAAATCTCTTCACCTCCTGATTCCTATGACATATATTCTTCTCTACTTCAACTATTATGAGCCCCATCTAAGAGCTCCTCATTTTATTGAGGCTCTAGACTCATCTAAGATCCGATAATAAACTCCTTAACTATTTCATAGTCTCCCATTCCTAACATAACTGTGTTTTCTGGCCTCAAAATATATTGAGCACCTACTCTACACCAGGCCCTTTTCTAAGTACTGTGAGCATGGTGATGGACTTAGGACAAGTCCTTTTCATGACAGAACTCAGAGTCCAGTGGGAGGAACAGACAAGTCAATATTTTATCTAGAGTGTTACCTATATATAATCCACACACATATATAAAAATTTATGTGTATATTTAAAGATGTATGTAAGGATATATATGTATATGTACATGTATATATAAATACACATATATTTTTATATATGTGTGTTATCCTTATGTCCTTATATATATATACACACACACACACATATAAGGATATAAAGATAACACACGTAAATAAAAACGTGTATTTATATATGTGTGTGTATATATCCTTTTATACATCTGTATATACATATCCTATGTACATTCTTATATACACATATATATATACATATACACACATATGTGTATATATACACACATACACACATGTATATATACACACATACACACGTATATACACACATATATACACATATATGTGTATATACACACATATATACACATATGTATACACATATATACACATACATGTGTATGTATACATACATATATATGTATATACATATATACACACACACACACATATATACATATCCACCCCTGGGCTTCCCTCTGTATATCTCTTTAAGTGTTTCTGCAGGGAGGCCCAGGGAGTCAGAAGGAAACATACGAAGGGCTTGGTGGAGTGGTAAGAAAAGCAAGGCTCCCTAGAGGAGGCAATAACTAAGCTAAGACCTAGATAAGGAGGAGAAGGAGTCACAGGTAGGGCGTTGCCTAGAAGTTGTTCTAGGCAGAGGATTTTTCATCTCCTGATCCAGGGTCTGATGCTTCACCAACCACTATGCACTCACAAGGCCCTGTAGTTTGCACTACGGGTATCTCATGGCACTGTAACAGAATGAAAATTGTAAATTCTGACACTCAGAGGTTAGTGGGAAATCTTGCTTATCTGTTTCAACTACTGCTAAGATAGAGTTCAGAGACAGGGTGGGATCTATTTGGAAAGTGATCCAGCTTGCAATATTAATTACAGGCACTATTGTCCTAGTAGATCCCTTCCTCTTCTGGGAGAATACTAATCACAGTGATGCTAACTCACACTTACTATTTACTGCTAAGGCTTTATGTGTGTATTTTCTTCTTTTAGCTTTAGAACAGGTCTGTATAGTAGATTTTATTGTTATTTTACAAATGAGAAAATCTGAAGCTCATAGAAGTTACATCAGTAGCTAATAAATGGCTAATAAATAGGAATTAATATTTACAACCAGTCATCCCACTTGCCTGCACTCTTACCTACTAGATTCTGCAGTAAGGAGTGGTTGGGTACATTTTATCACTTGAAGAGCTAAATAAAGATTTTTCATGTTCAAGGAGAATACATATTCAGGCTTCAGTGACCAACTCAAGTATTATATTTTTAAATACCTTCCCTGCTGTGTCAAGTGAGAATTATTTTGTTTATCTTCTTAACATGGGGTGTGACACATACTAAGGTAGAGTATTAGCTGAATGGTAAGTGAATAAATATATTTCTATCACACTTAATATTCATTTATATCATAGCTGATCTTATATTGAATTATGAATATGGTAATATACATTTATTTGTATGTTAGACTATGAACTTCTTGATGAAAAAGATCCGCTTTAGTCATAGTTTATGCCATCATTCTGCACAAATCTTGGCAGATAGGTATTTAGTAAATGTATAATAAACAAGTGAGTGACTTGGAGAATAAATGAGTCAATGAATGGGTGAATGAGAGGAAAGGATCTTAGAGATGAGTGCTAGCATGGTCAGAAATCTAAACAGTGTCAGTGTGTACACTAAACATTTCCGAGCGCTTCTCATTTTCTTGCATATAGTAGCTCTGAGAGAGGCCTGTAGGACTTCTCAAGGATCTTTGTGATTCTTTTCAGGTTTGTCAGGCTACATGACTAGTTCTGGCAGTAAATGAAGTGGAATGTGTCACTTTCGGCTTAGGTAAAGAGGAGGCACTGGGCAGGGACATGCTGGCCTGCTGAATCTGAAGAGGCAAGCTTCCTCTTTGAGACTGTGGAAGAACTAGCCCTACCCCTGGGCCTGTGATGGGAGTGGCAGCCCTGATTATCCCTGAGTAGCCTTCACATCATTCTTCTCTTTTTTGAGGAATAGCACATATTTGCAGCCTTCAATTTTTCTCCTGTATTTTACTATAAGCATTTAGGAGGAACCAAGCCACTCCTTCAACACTTTTCTTGGAAATCTCCTCACCTAAATATCCAATTTCATCACTCCAAGTTGTATCTTCCACAAAACACTAAAACACAAATATAATTAAGTTCTTTGCCACTTTATAACAAGAATTGCCTTTTCTCCATTATCCAATAACATGTTCCTTATTTTCACCACAGACCTCATCAGAATTGCACCTAATGTTCATATTTCTACCAACATTCTGTACAATATTAATGTATCCTCTAAGAAAATGAAATCTTTCTCCTCTTTGAGTCCTCACCAGAATCACATTTAACAGCCCCTTCATAGCAATATTGGTTTTTCTAGCATGTGCCTCAAAAAAACTCTTCCAGCCTCTACCCATTACCGAATTCCAAAGCCTCTACTACATTTTAAGTATTTGTTATAGCAGCTCTCTATTTCTTGGTACCAACTTCTGTAGGCAGAGTTCTCCAGAGAAACAGAACCAATAGGATGTGTGTGTGTGTAATTTCTTATAATAAATTATATTATGTAAATTTAGTATAAATGTATAAAATTTATTATAAGGAATTAATTCACATGATTATGGAGGATGAGATCCCAAGATTGGCTGCCTATAAAGATGGTGGCTCAGGAAAGCCAAGGGTGTGATTTCAGTCCAATTCCGAAGGCCTGACAAAGGGTTGCTGATGGCCTAAGTCCCAGTCCAAGAGCGGGAGAAGTCCAGGGTCCCAGCTCAAGCAGTCAGGCCTAGAGAACAAATTTGCCCTTCCTCCACTTTTTTTGTTCTGTTCAGACCCTCAAGGATTGGATTTTTCCCAAGCACACTGGGAGGGCAATCTACTTTACTCAGTCTACTGATTCAAATGCTATTCTCACCTGAAACATCCTGACAGAACATTAAGAAATAGTGTTTAGCTGAATATGTGGACACTCTGTGGTCCAGTCAAGTTGAAACATAATATTAATCATCACAGACTAATGTAAGTATTCAGTTACTGTTGAATGAAAGAATAGGTACACCATTGCCCATGGCATTAAAACTGACCTCCCTGACATATGGATCATGGCACCAAATTTGGTTGCATACCCAATAGTTTTTGTGTGGGCTTTTGAAACAATTGTGGTGAAGCCCTGGTGTATTAGGCAGTGTCTAGAAATGTAAACGTTCTTCTGCTCAGTCCTCTGACCTGAGTAACTGCAAAACATGCAAGTTGTACTATCTCCTGGTTAAATTATAAGAAGGCTATGAAAATAAAGCAAAGCAAAATCTCCCTGGGGTTAAGTGTGAGTTGCATGTTAACACTGGCATATTCGTTGTTTATGCCTTGCAAAGAGCTGCAGCAAACAATCTTGGCTAAAGTTTAGCCAGTCTGCAAACTGAATGTTTGGCTCACACAATTATCTGCGGATCTGGGCCAGTTCTCATCAGCATGAAGTCATTCATTTGTTCATCATATATTTAGTGAGCACTTACTCAGGACTACTAAAATGGCTACACAAGCAGATTCATTAGAATTTTTGTTCATCCTCCTCCATCTTTGAACTTATAGGCCAATTTTAATTCAAAGCAATGAAACTCATGCAAGGTCTACAGGCAAGGGATAACTCTTACAGCTGACATGGCCTAATTGTGGTGTTTCTCTTTCTTCTGTTTATGTTCATGATTGTGGTTTGAAGGCACTTGGAATCTTAGTTTTCTTATCAGAGATCTGATTTATTTGGAGAGTTGGACCTCAGTTTTTATGAAAAGCTCAAAGGCATTGGTTGTTTTTTTAAGCATTAAGCAAAATCACCCTGAGGATCTCCCATTAACCCTCTGGCTGGCTGAAGTGTGCTAGTTTGAGTACATAATTCATTCTGATGGAATAAATTTGTTGCAACTTGTTGAATGCTTATTCTTTAGCAATAAACGACTTACGCACATCCTCAGTGATTTTTGATGAAGTCTTCATGTTTCTTGGCTACAATTATTGCTATTTTCAAGTACTATTTTTAAAAAGGTGTGTTGGGGGGGGCGGGGAGTGCTTATCAGTTCTATTTCCTTTTGATTTTAAGGTATTGGGACCTGGTGGTGCCTTTGACTAAATCATATCATATGACCCCATAGGGCTCTAAGGCTGTGGCAGGAGCTGCCCTTCAGCTCAGGGATCCCCACTAAAGAGGTTAGGCAGTCAGGAAAAAAAAAGGAAGAGGTATGTTTATTGCCTGTGTTGGGTAATCGGATGCCTTGGGGTGAAGTGAATAAAAGTCAGACAACCTTTCTATAAGTTCCTTTGGATGGGAGCTGGCAGAATCTAGAACTGGCAACTTTGCATCATGGAATATCCATTAACCTTGTTTATCTCTGGAAAAACACTGCTCTATTTCCACAGTCTGTTGCTTGTCAAAGAATGATACAAGAAACCATCATTGAGTTCAAGGGAAAGGATGAGCTTTTTAGCCCTTGTGAAAATACAGTCTTGAGGTGCTGATTCTTCCTCTTTGTTCTGAGATAGCAAGTGGCATGCAACAGAATACGATCAGAACACAGATACCTGATTCAGAGAGGTCCTCCTTAGATTCTGGTAGCTATAAACTAGAGACTGCCTATGGCCAGAGCCTAGCTTATTCTGATGTCTACAGTTGGTATTTGTACTTTGGAAGCTAAAGCTGAATGTAGGATTCATATTCTTACTCTGACTTCCAGTTTTGTTTTTTCCTTGACATTATGTCCCAGAACAGTGCTGCTGGACTGCGAGACTTCTAGTTCTTTCTCTGTGGTTCACCCTACATCTATGTGTGACATTTCTATATACTCAGAATTATAAAGCATTCTCATTTGTCTTCAGAGCAATCAACATGTGTTTTATGTGACTGTTTATTAATGAAAGACTGTGTATTAGAGTTTAAAAAGGGAGAGTTTGATTAAACTTGTGAAACATGTTATTCACGGTAACAGGTATTAAATGGGAAAGCAGGCTGCAATATGAGGTTTTAAGTCACCAGATGTAGCAATTTTCAAATAAGAGAGAAAATCCTTTTATTGGAGGATTAACTGCTATTTCCTCTTGAGACAACTGAAGTGGTTGAAGGAGGATGCTGTTGAATCTGATGCAGAAATTCATAATTCTCTAATTTAAATGTAATTAATTTAGAAATATGTCCTTTTAGAAAATACACTGAAAGATAGAGCTTAATTTAAAAATATTTTAAAATGAATTATAGAATATGGACTTGGACAAATAATATGCAAGTTATATACTTTGTCCTTCCAGTCTCTAATCAGCACAGATTGAGTCAATTTTAAATAGCAATTCTTAAAACAAAATTCGAGGAAGAAGATGCCACAGAATTCTGTGGTATGTTGCTTAACTACAATTATATCAGGAAACTCTTACTTATGCCTAAACACAAACCCAGTATTCTACATTTTTTTTTTTTTTTTTTTTTGAGACGGAGTCTTGCTCTGCCGCCCAGGCTGGAGTACAGTGGCCGGATCTCAGCTCACTGCAAGCTCCGCTTCCCGGGTTCACGCCATTCTCCTGCCTCAGCCTCCCGAGTAGCTGGGACTACAGGCACCTGCCACCTCGCCCAGCTAGTTTTTTGTATTTTTAGTAGAGACGGGGTTTCACCGTGTTAGCCAGGATGGTCTCGATCTCCTGACCTCGTGATCCGCCCATCTCGGCCTCCCAAAGTGCTGGGATTACAGGCTTGAGCCACCGCGCCCGGCCCCAGTATTCTACATTTTAAATGTATTTTTCTCTAATAAATGGTCAAAAAATCATGTTTATATATTATATATAATGCAATTAAATATAACACATAGTTGTGTATATTGCCACACACATAGGCTTGATTGTATTAAAATGCAATATTAGAAGAATAGCATTCTTTATAGTTGCATATTTTTGCTTGACTGGTCACATTTGATGAATACAGGGTGTTTCAGTCTTCAAAATAAGTTTATGTTCTTATGCTATTGGCTGTCTTATTAAATGTCCATGAAAGGCAAACTTAAGGATATATAAATCTAGCTTTGAATATATATGCAGCATTTTCAGTAAGCCAATCATTGTACTGATTATTTTCACATATTACATCACTTAATTTCTATAATATTTATGTGTTACAAGAATTGCCAATGCCATTTTATAGACATATTCCATACAGAACTTCCGTGCCCACATTAAAGTCCAGCTAGCTGAAGAATTTTATGCCAAGAAATGCAAACACAAAAACAAAAGGTCGTAAAGAGTGATAAAGACTCCTGTGTGACTTAGCCAAACAATTCTGTCTTCATGATTGGTTCATTTTAAAAGAAAATGAAGCAAAAAATCTGAACAAATAAAAATAAAGTCTTCTCTATTTGGGAGATCATTGGACTGGAATGAGAGTCAGGAAATATAGTAGTACCTCAACTCTGTGACCAACTCTGTGTGCTGTATGGAGCCACAGTTTTTTTCTCCACCTATAAACCCAATATAATGGCCATAATTAATGTATTTTAAATGTTTTGACCATGACCTATAGTCATAAATGCATTTTATATTGCAACTCATTAAAATAGACTCTCTCTCTCTCTCTTTCTCTCTCTCCCTCTCCCTCTCTCCTTCTCCCTCTCTCCTTCTCCCTCTCCCCCTCCCCCACCCTCCCCCAAAATTTTACCAAACACTATGTATTCTTACTATGTACGATGCATTCTGGTATTTTCTACTTTGTTCTATTTCACCTTTAAAAATCAAGTTTGTGACCCACTAAAATGATTTCATAACCCACTGATGGATCTCATCTTGAACTTTAAAAAAAATGCTTTTGGCTCTTAAAAAAATTATAGTATATTAATCTTGTGTTTTATTATCACTCAAAAAACAGACCCATCCATGCCAATCCTCACTCCAAGAAACCACCAATGGAAATAACTGCTCTATTTATATATGTTCAAAAAACTAGAGATAAAATTTAACTGATGTTTTCTATGTTTGAAAAATGATCTGTATATTTCAGGGAAAAAGTAGTGAAACCCTGAGCTATTGAGTAATACAAAAGGAACAAAAGTCAACATTATTCATTGAGCAAATATGCTTATAAGGTATCTGAAACATCATAACAGGGGGTGGCTATAAAGAGTGTGGAACACAATGTTTTATAGTACATGTCGTTATTAATGGCAATAAAAGAATTGATGGACACTTTCACTACACCTTTTATTTAAAAAGAAAAACAAAAAAGGAAGTGATCGTTCATTCCTTATATACTTGCACAACATTTGTAAGAGGAAAACTTTATATTTCTAATAACATGAAAATAGACATTTCAAGAGTTACAGCCAATTTCTTCAAGAATGTAATCTTGTTTCCCAAGTAACTTTTATACTCTTTAATATGTGTTTGCGTCACTAAGAAATCTGAGTTTATCATTGAATACTGGATCGGTTACCCATTCCACAGTGTTTGTTGAGCTCCTTCTGTCTGTCCAAAACTGGGGATACAAGATAAAAAGGACTGATGAAATGTCTGCTTTCACTAAGCTTACATTTCTATGAAAACTCAGTGAGTCTTCACATCTTTTCAGTAAGATAAGTTGCTATGGCATTTGTTTAATTCCAATTTTTATTTTAGATGCAGGTTTGTTACATGGGTATGCTGCACCCAGGTAATGAGCTTGGTACCCAATAGGTAGTTTTTCAACCTCCCCCTCCCACCCTTCTCTAGTAGTCCACGGCATCTATTACCCCTATGTTTATGTCCATATGTGCTCAGTGTTTAGCACCCACTCTTCATTTTCATACACACATATAGACTAAGAAATATTAACAAAACCATGTACAATTTATTGCATAATGCATAAGCCTCAGCACTTGGAGCAATCACTTAAGATGAAGGAATTGCATGTGGGCAAATCTGAATATTTGGTGTATTACACTTAAAAATATGATTTACTTTGGATAAAAGTGGCTCAGCACTGAGGAATGATGAAGAATGAAACCAGTGAAGTGTTAAAGACTGGAGTGATATCTGATAGATGGTGTAAGGGACAGTAGAATAGCGGGTATTCTTATGGCAGATAAACAATAGACAGCCACTCTGAGACTGGGACTTAAAACTTGGGTTTCCATGGAGGGAGTTCATGAGTTTGGAAAGAAACTTGTATTTCACTAACCTCTAACTGAAATTTGCCATTTTCTTCATTTATGAATGTGGGCAACACATTACATCTGAATTACTTCCTATGACTTTCTTACAAATACAGATCATAGATCTTTCCATATTCTGTTATGGCGGCTAAAGCTTTCTTGAAATATTGTTTGTGCTCATCAGTGTACTTGAATTATGTACCTATAGGTTAAGTACTAAATCATATGAATGTAGGAATAGAGATTCATATAAATTATATATGAATTGTATATTTATACATCCCCACAAAAAAGCTCAATATATTTCTATATTGATTTCCCTGCAGATTTTTAAAAATTATAGCATTCACAGCTACAGAACTAATTATGTTCTATATCCTCTTTGAAGCTACACTAATTCTTATCTTAATTATCATCACCCGATAAGGCTAAATTTTGTTTTTAAACATTTTTGAGAACTGTATTTCATGTGATTATTTTACTTTGTAATCTTGGGTATTTTATGTTACGTATTTAAAGATATTATTTCTGAAAGGGGTCATTAGAGTCTTCCAGACCGTCAAAGGGGTTTGTGTCACAAAAAGGGTTAAGCTCTTCTGCTCTAAGCAAAAGATGACTAACTCAAATGCCTACAGCACAGGTCTCAAGAACTGACTGGAAAAAGAGACCCACTAGAAGGCCAGTGTAACAATCTAGAGAAAAAAAAATTAGGGGGAATTTCATGGGATCCCAATAAATAACAGCCCCATTTTTCACTTAAGTTCGGATCCAACTGAAAAAAGAAAAGACAAAATAATAGGTCAGTTAGAGTTCAAAGTATCTCCATTTCAATGAACAAACCTGATATTAGAGAATGTGGCTTATTTCTTGGCTGTCACAACTCTAGGACCCCTAGGTGAGAGAGGTGAGAGGACTGTAAAGTGAAGAAGACTCCTGGAGTCCTGGAACTTTAACCCATTCAGCAATAGCATGTTGCAGCCTGCTTCATCTCCACCACTACAGACACTGATTCCTGCTGGACTTAAAGCAACTGACCCAGCAGGGCTGGTGTGGGCAGGCTTCCTCCTGCTGAGAGGAGATTTTTCCGCAGGAGGCTTTGAAATGGGTCAGAACAATGCAGTAATTAAATGGACTCCAAGACCAAAAACATTCTTTCTATTCTGTTTCCCTTGCTCAGTGCTGTCCTGCTACAACTGTTCAACATAATCTATTGGACGTAACTGTCCAATATAACCCACTGGAAGTTATGAAGTAAAATTAAATGAAAATGCAGAGAGAAACTCCACGCATAAAATGCCAACAAAGCGAGCATGCCCCAAATCTGAGTATAATTCCTCCCTCTGTGAAATTATCTCAGAAGAATTAAAATCTATACACTAATCCCTTCGCGAGTTTAAGTCTAATGTTGACAAAACCCAAATGAATTAAAGTCTGAATCAAACTCTACTGCTTTGGTAAATTAAAAGCCCAAAGTGACTAATGACATCCTGACTTCTTGCTAAGTGTTGGGGTGAGGGGTCTCCCCAGTGTTAGCAGAGCGAGGGGTCCTGCCAGGGCTTACAGCTGGGACTTGCTCTCCTTGAGGCTGGTGTGGTTCCTGCAGGGCTGCAGAAGATATATGCTGGATTTCTGATGACTTTACTGATGAAAAGTTGCAAGCAGTTATTATTTTCACTGGTGGACCACACCCACCATATTGAGAAAAGAAGCCAAACCTCACCCTCTAAAGCAATTATCCCAGAAAAAATTACATTCTCAGAATGTGGGGCTTCAGTATATTGTCAAATACTATGACCCCAGATGCAATGTCAACGTGAAGGGGAGGCTGAATGAGTCCTGGCATGGTAGGTGGAACAATGGCCTTCCCAAAGATATCCACGTCCTAATCCCACGGACCCTGTGACACGTTACTTTGACTTTTCAGACATCATTAAGGATTTGAGATGGGCAGATTATCTTGGATTATCTAGAAAGGCTCCATATAATCACAAGGGTCCTTAGAAGAGGAAGACAAGAGAGTCAGAGTCAGAGAGAGATTTACAGATGCTACGCTACTTCCTTAAGGATGAACCAAGGAATACAGGTGGCCTCTAGAAGCTGGAAAAATCAAGGAGATGGATTTTCTCCTAGATGCTTCAGAAGACATGCAGCCCTGTCAACATCTTGATTTTAGCCTAGTAGATCCCACTTGGAACTTCTGGCCTCCAGAACTGTAAGATAATAAATTTGTGCTGTTTTAGGTCACTGAGTTCCTGGCAACATGATACAGCAGCAAAAGAAAACTAATACAGTTGGTTGAGAGCTTGTATTCTGGAGCAAATCCAGCCTGTATTCAGATCCCTGCTCAGCCACTTACTAAATATATGGCCTTGCTGCCTACTAGCACAGGCTGAAGTTCACTAGCATGTGTGTGGTAAGACAAGTGGCTTGTACTGTTTAGGGGCAAGACTTCACCATGAGATTCCCTGCATCCACTAAAGCCAGGCCTTTTCTAAGTCTCGTGCAACTGGTGTCTGCTGATGTCATTCCTCACATGTGACTTGGCTGAGCCCCAGGCTTTCTGAGTCCCCCAGCCACCACATTTTCAAAGCTGAATTGTCCTGGTATTTTCCCTGAGTGTTATGTCTTCGTTGAGGGCCATGGAATCTTGCTTTAGGCTGTCACAATCTATGAAATAAACAACCGCATATAAAAAGCAGTCCATATAAAGCTACCACTGGACAAGCTGTAATTATCTGTCGGGGTTGAAATATTATCACCTAGAGCCTAAGGCCCCTTTTCCAAGTCATAGAAGTTTTAAAGAGCCAAGTGTGAAATGATAAAAAGCAACCTCATGAGCTAATAAAAGCCTCCACAATCCACTAAGGTCAAAACATCTCTCTCATGCACACACAAAAAAATCCAAAGCCCAGAACCCCTCAAGATCTTTTAATGTTTGTTTTATTTTCCCCACTTCAGCCATTTGTTATGTTTCTCAGTGTTTCCAACCAATCCACCAAATGTTAGACTATTCTCAGGAAAGTCCTTTTTTTTGTGGCCACATTCAAACACAATTGAGAAATAAGACAAAGCAATAAGGCAATCATACACCAAAACATCATCTTTATTACCGATAAAGCTGAAGTTACAGGATGTGGCTTATATATGCTGTCAAGGGGTGAATGAATGGGACTCCGGTGAGAGGCCAGAAGTGCAGTGATAGTGTGTGATCCTCCACATGGAAAGAGAAGAGCAATTGCTAAAGCTTTCCCCCATGACGGGGATAAAAGCCCGGCTTAGTCTGCTGTGGTAAAGAAGACTCAATTCAGGCAAGAAGTTATATACACTGTTGAGGTCAATCAGGTGCAATGGTTTTGACTGACACACAGCCCACTTCAAATGACCCAAGCACCCATCCCATGGACTTCGAGTCCCTCTGAAATCATCTTGTGAGATCAGTACAAATGTTCCAGTGTAGTGGAAAGAAAGCTTTGTGATACCAGTCGGGTGGTGATTACTTTTTACTATGGCGTGAACAAACAATGAATCCAGGAAGCAGCCCTTTAGGTATTGTTATGTAATTAACATGACTAATAAAGACATAAATCACAACTACCTGGAAGATCCTGTTGGAGGTGACACTGGATTAGCTATAGTATTTGCAGAACCCTCATGATCTATAAAATAGCATAAAACTCATTGCTAAAGCTCATTTATAAGGTGAACTTTCGGCTTTTGTTCTTATTCAGGAAGAGACTTGCCTATTTTTACATAGAATTTGATTTTCTAGTTCACATTCATTTCATTGTGCAGTGAAGATGTTAGCTGAAGTGTGAAGGTCAGTTTACGTGCAAGTGCCTTAGCGTGGAAGTTTGTGGCAAGCTATGCAGGTGATGAGTTAGTCAGTCCCCAAAGAGCCTGGAACTGGTTAGGATGGGGCTGCTAAGAGTGTGTTGTGTTTACGGCTGACATGCTTCATCTGGTAAATCTGGATCATGCTCACTCCAGAAAAGCACACTGCTCTGCTTTATAGGTTGTGCTTCTCAAGACTTCTGGGGTTATTTTCATTGTCAACTACAGCTTGAAAGCTTAGCTATGACTTGCTGATCTGATGCTCTATCCTGTTTGTGTTCTCTGGTGATGTCTCAGAATAATTCATGCTGCTGTGCTTCCTGCATCCACAACTCCTTGGTACATACGGGCTCAGCAATGGATAGAGCTCAGGTATAACTAAAATCCAAGAAAACAGCTTTTTTTGCTGACAAAAATCAAGGATGTTGATTTTGAAGAAAAAACTTGGATAGCTTAAAAGAAATCCATCACCATCATTGAAAAGCCTAGACAACCTGTGTGTTCAACTGATAGTCACCCAGGAGCTGTCTCTCCAGGAATCCAAAAGAATTAAAAGGAGGCATTGTGCTATTTAGAATTGTATTTTAAAAGCATGAAGCCACTGCTTTAGATCTATAGAACCTTTAAAATTCTTGCAATATTTTAGGTTATATCTTTATGTTCTTTCAAATGGGTGTAATATTTTAGATTTTATTATTACATTATTTGAAATGGTTGCCCTATTTTAGGTTTTATGTCTCTGTTTCTTCACTTCCACTTTTTTTTCCCCAGGGAGGATTACTGGTGATGCAGATTCCTTGTGAAAATTATTGATTTCACTATATTAGGAAAGGATGAGTTTTGATGATCATTTCCTGTGCCTGGGGTACTACTTCTTTATTTTTTCCTGGGAATTTTTCTTGTGTAGTATCCTCAGAATCCAATAGAGCTAGCATTTTAAACAGCAGTGCAAATGTAAGAGCAAGGACTGAAACCAACCAGGTTGAAATTCCACAACCTCCTCATCCCACCAATGACAACTTGATTTTACTTCAAAATGGCCATGGCTCTTGCAGTAACATACTACTTCCAGGCCTGGTTTTGTGTACCATGATCTCCAACTGCTTCAAATGAGCACCTGTTGCTGTCACCCCACCCAGATGTACCTTATTGTGCTGGAAACCTGTGCTCATTTCTTAGATATGGAGATGTTTGTGGACTGAATCATTCTGACTAGTTACTCTCCATCTGGTGCTTTGTCTATTTCATTTCCTCCTTTGGTTCAGTCTGGAACAAGGCCAAGAAACCAAAGTTCTTCTCTGGAATGGACTTTCTCTGCCATGGCAGGGAGGAATGGGTATGTCTTCATATAGTGCCTGGAGGCAGAATGATATCCTGGCAGGGTGTGTGGCTGTCCCTTCCAGGGAAATAGCTATGGGTTTGTTCTCTACATCCAAGATTGGAGGATGGCTAATCACACAAAAATTTGAAATGATTACTAAAGAGAGAGACAATACTTTGGGTGGCTTGTAAGAAGTTACCATTGTTATTCGAGAATAGTGTCTTGGACTGACTTATCATGGCTTTAGAGTTTGGGTTAAAGTGTCTGCCCAGCACAGTGCTACCCGAAGCATAGTGCTTAGTGTTGCTCCCTTAGAAATTCTTCCCTCAAAGCATTTTGGGGAAGTCAGCTCAGCCTGAAGTCATTCTGGGACCTCAGGAACACATTTTGGGGGTTGGTAAGAAATGGCACCCAGGTTGGATGCAGTATGACCCCTGAGAAAAGCACTCAGAAGTCCAGAATACTATATCCAAAAGCATTGGAAATCAGGCTGACTTCACTGTTTTTGTTCCTGGGATGCAATCTGGTAAGTAGGGATTGGTAGAAAGGGTTCTTGCAACAAGAATACTGAAAATTAGATGAATTATGGCTTTGTGGATCTATATAGATAGAACTCCAATTGGAGATCCAGGTGAGGGGCCTGCCATAAACCAAGGTATCTGACAAACAGGCAGGGCCTGAGGTGAGACACTGGACTCAGCAGGGAAACCAGAGCCTGAAGCAGGTATATGAGGCAGAAATCAAACAACAAGGAGAACACAATAGGGAAGTAAAAGAAAGCTTGGCTCAGTTTGTGTGCCGGTTCCCATGCCTCATCCCTGGGACTAGTTCTACAGTAGGGCTCCTCAAACTTGGTACTATGAATAGCTGAGGCTGGACAGTTCCTTGTCATGGGGGGTTACCCTGTGCATTGTAGGGTGTTTAATGACATTCCTTACCTTTACCCACGAGGTGCTATTGATTAATACTCCCTCAGCTGTGACAACCATAAATGTCTCCAGACATCGACAATTATCTCTGGGTGGAAAAAATTGCCCTTATTGAAAACCATTAGTTGACAGCAAAAGACTAATTCCTGTCCGCACTGACTGGTGGGACTACTTTCTTGGTCAGGAATGGTTCAGAAATAGGCACAGCTGAATCTGTCAATTAAGGCTCTCAGGATCTGCAGACAAGTAGGGCTAGTACTTGACAGAAACTGTCTAAGGACCTCTAGCACTAAAATGAGAGAAACCATTAAGTGTTGGAGAGGAGAAAGCTATCATTGTGTTTGGAGTTAAGAAGAGGGTGGAGAAGGAAGATGAAGAAGTCAGGGTGAAGTTAGATCTATAAGTCTGAGCCAAGCCGAGAGCTTACAGGAGAGGCCATGCCTGCTCCCTTGGGCTTGTCTAGAGCAAGACCTATTATTCAGAACCCACAGTCCTTGCCATCTGGTGCACTTTGAGATCCAAATCCTACATTTTGATTGAGCGCTGAGCAAAGGCCCAGGTGGATCTTTGATGATGAAGTCCGTGCTTGTCACTCCACCTTGATGACCCACTCTCTTCCAGATGGCCGTCTGGTTCGTTATGAGAAGGCTTACAGGATGCTACAATGGCAACTTTCCAGCAATAGAAATGCTTTGAAGGCTCAGGTGAACTCTGTTTAGAGAAGAATGCCCAGCAAGGTCCAGGATAATGTTTATGCTGAATCTTGTCCAAGTTTCTCTTCCTGGGAGAGATGTTAGCTGACTCTGGAGCTAAGTCTAAGTTGAGGCCAGTGAGACCTGTCCTGTAGCTTCATCCCCATAACGATGGTTGATACTGGCTTTATTCATGGCTTCCTATCTACTGTTTCCAGAGATGATCTTGCACAGTCTTCAATAAGCCTTCAACTCTCAGGAATTTTACCATTTCTAAATTCAGGGTTTCTGCGACTTCCTGTAGTCGTACTGGCCCTATAAACAGCACATCTTTCTTTTCAATGAGTAAAGTTAAATGTCACACAGTCTGAGAAAAGAGCCAAGTTCAGGGCAGAGACTACCTTCCTGGGTACCCCCCAAGAAGGAGTCTTGATCACTTCTCTAAACATGCCCTGGATGTTGCCAGAGCTCATGAAAACGCTGCCCTCTAATGGTGCTAGCAGCTCTGGTGAAGGCTAAGCCCAAGCTCTGAATTTAGGGGAGCGGAGCTGCCTCCTGCTCCCACAACCATGGTTGTCAGGTGGTAATGGTGAGCATGGCATTTGAGAACAGTACGTGGCAGATGGCAGGAATGTAATGCATACTTTTGTTTGTAAATTGAAAATGAAGTAGTGTTCCTTGTAAGACTTCAGGGTATTGGGAGCTTTAGGTAAGTACAAATGAATTTCATGGGGTTTTGCATGGGGTTAAGTTTCTTTCTACCTTCTAAGAAGATCCATAGCAGCACAAGCTGACTTTTCTTAACTGAGATCAGGAAGTCATCAACTAACAAACAGGGTGGTGGCATTTTGCCTCTGCTATGTATTGTCTTCATGTTTGTTTGTTTGATCCCTAGGATTCAGTAGTATTTAGATAGAGGAAAACATTTTTTCTACTTGAATATGTTTTTATAAGGTTTCTGATCCATTAGACACTTTCTTCTTACTGATAAACATTTGCAGGCAGATTGTAAAACTACATTTGGAGGGACAATGGGGGTAGACATTTGCTTAAATTTTGTGCATTCCTTATTTTTGTACTCTCAAAATTTCCTACACTGTAGATTTATTTAGAGTTTACTTTATGTATTTAAATGCCTATATTTTCTTTAAGTAATTTTTTTGTATTGGTTTGAAGAGTGTGTATGAAAGAGAAGGAGAGAGAGAAAGATACACAGAGAGGGTTTTGCTTTCAGTGCCTCAAAAGGATTAACTTGGTTATTCAGGAATGATCTCAATTTTGTTTTGCACATATTTCACTCTGAATTTTATCCAGAAATTTAAGGTTGTAATAACTCTTCTGTGGTTAAAAACTCTTTTAATTCTAGGAACCTCAGTCCGAATATACTTTAAGGAAAGAAAAAGTCTAATATATTCAGTACTGAACACTTAGGTCCTAATTTTCTGTTCTGCCCTTATGCATTATGCAATACTTTCAGTGGATTGGCATTCTGCTTGGTGACCTTTGAAACATGCAGGCACCATCTTGAAATGAGGACCAATAGAAGTTCTGTCTTTCCTGTTTACTGTGCTCGCTTTCCAGCACTTCTTCCTGACAGTATGTCTCAAACCCTGAAGCTTGCCAATAAACACTCATAGAAAAAAAGACAGAAATTTGTTTGTGGAAGTGGGTATCTGAAGGGTTGCAGTTGATAAATTGTTGTGAAATGGTGAGGAGATTATCTGAAATTGATCAAACATTGTAACGATGGTTGTGGATGGGTGTGGCCCATCACATACATGGGGAACTACACTAGCTGGTGGGCTTCTCAGGTTTGTGAATGTGTGGATTTTGTGTATCCTTCACAGATCAGTTCAGCTGGGTGCAGTTTCCTGGGTTCACCTAATATTTTTTGCAGATAAAATTCCAGAGAGTAAACTTGACGTTTACATTATGCTCAAATTATTTCCTGATATTTCAATTACACTGAAATGAATGCACATTTTCAAAATAAGAATTTATAGCTAAACCAAGCATATAACTATGATGATAATAGCTAACATATCTTGAGCCCTTGTTATGTGCCAGGCACAATTCCAAGCTTTTGACATGTATTAATTAACTCATTAAGTCCTGTTAACAACTCTTGAAGTAGGTACTATCGTTACCCTTATTTGTAGATGAGTACGCAGAGCCACAGAGGGGTGAAACAGCTTGTCCAGGTTCTTAGAACTATGTGGGCAAGACTCCAGCTCCTATTTTATTCACTCTGCTTTTCCTCCTCCTCTAATGAAAGGAAAGAAACTACTTTTGGATGCTAAACCTCAACTTTACAGAGCAGCAAAAACTATCAGATGTTCTTGGCCTATCATTTGCCACCTGATATTAATAGCAAAATGCCTTACCTCCTTCCAACCAGCGGAACACTCACTGAATATGACTTAAAGGGCTTGACGATGGAGGAACTGTCTAAGCTATGTCACAAGAATCCAATGTGTTAACTCAATTTTTGCTTTAGTCTCCTTTCTTTCCAGGGTAGGACTTTCACAATGTTCTAATGGAAAGCAGTGGGCAGGGGAAGGGCAAATAAATGACTACATAAAGGTACATACCTGTACTTGGCCAGGGTGGATCTATATTTGGTAAGATTAAGCCCTATTGTATTTTCATGTCTAACAGTTACAGAATTGAAACTTACCCCTCAGGACAGGAATTTGCCACCTACATTCCAACATTCCTTGTCTTCTGAGCAAAACCACTACATTGATGTCATCTAATCCTCTTGTTTTTATATTTTCTCTCTTAACTTGGTACTGTCTCCTTTCTTCTCTGGCCATTCTATCATACTATAATGGAAGGTTTTTGTTTGTTTTGCTTCATTTTGTCTCCCCCACTCCTTTTAATTTGCCTTTGCTGGTGAGGATAGTGGTACTAGGAAGGGGTGCCCTGGGAAGAGCAGAGAAACAGAACCACTCTAGGCTTTGAGAAAATTAAAAATTTGAGGTCCATTCTCATTTATTCTTCTTATTAAAAATGTATCTTTCTTTGCAACTGTTATGTAAGTCTCAAATTACTTAAAAATTAAGTCTCAAAAATGTCCTTTTGATTGTATAAAGGTTAATATTTTTTTGAAAAAGTGAATATTCTCATGTAGAACTAGAATTGATAACAATTGCCCAAGCCCAGTGGTTCTTAACTCTGCTTGTAGGTTAGAATCAATACTTGAGGATACTTTTTAAGTTACTTAAGAAACAATATCAACAACCCCCTCCCTTGTTCGTGTCCCTTGACAAAGAACAAGAAACTAAGGTAAGTTGGCCAGGGCAAGGATTTCTGCCTCTATTACTATACAAGGAGTGCACTGGATAGCATGTTCATTTATTCATTTATTCATTCATTCATTCATTCCTCATTATTTACTGAGGACTTAAGAAGTGCCAAGCATGGGGGAGGAATGATGTGATGATTACATAGGCTCTGGAATGAGAAGACACAGAGATCTGAAGGATGTGCAGGAATTAGCAGGGTGAAGGCAGGAGCAGCATGAGGGAAGGTTGTGGGAAGAGTAATCTGGGCAACGGGTAGAACTCTGGTGGGAAGGAGAAGACTTCAGAGGAAGTTTTCAGAAGGAAGGTGTGGCTGGGAAGGGGTGACTGGCGAGGACTGCTCTGTGAGACCTTCCTGTCTAGTCTCCGGTCTGCACTCACTGGCAGCCTGGGGAATGACCAGTAGAAATGTTACCACCGCTCTCCCTCATTGCCTCTCTGAGCAGTCAACTGCGACAGCTGCTCTGTCTTCACTGACTTCACTAAGGCCTTTCTCTCCGCTGTCCTGTCCATATGAGGTTTCCTCTGTGGTCACTTACTGTGTAGCAGCATCTATTCCTTAACTATTTAAGAAACCTTGGCCAGTTTGAGGCAGGGACGATGTAAATGAGGTCAAGGGAGGCTCTGGGGATATGGGTTCTGGTCTTGGCTCTGATACTAAGCAGCTCCGGTGTGATGAGTATGTCCTTTCTTTTGGGGGACTCCAATTTCCTCACCTACAGGATGAGAGAGTAGGCTGAAGGCTCTCTGAGGCTCCTCCAAACTGAAAGCTTACCTTCTAGAGAAGCTCTTCAAGCCAAAGGTCTTTACCTTGAGTACCAGACTCGCTAGTTAATTTAGTTAAATTACACTTTTAAAATAACCATTGCTAGGACATAAGACTAGTTGAGAAATATATATTTTATTGCATATGGATTCAGCCAAGCTTGAAATGTCCTATTTCTGTAGAATAGCATAAATATGGATGTTATATTCCAGTGGCCTTAACTTTCATCGATCCAGATGCTGCATATACCAAAATTGAATAATAAAATGTCCTCAGACACACAGTATGAATATATGAAATATTCATGTGTATTAATATGAACCCTGAGATGAGTCATTCAAAATGGTGGTAATCTGATTATATTAAGAAATAATTTACTTACCTAAAATGAAAAAAAAAATTCTAAAAATACCTAATGTTGGTATTTCTCAGGCTCTATTATTGGCCATGTCAATTGGAGAAACCGTTTGGAAAGTCATTTGGCAACGTCTCCTAAAGCTGAATATACATAAAGCCTAGGAGCCAGGAATTCCACTTCCAAGATATGTCTAACAGAGATGGATACATATGTTCAGCAAAAGGCATGTCCAAGCATGTTTATAATTGTGAACAGACCAGAGCTAGAAACTACCCACGTGTCCATCAACAATGGAGCAGGAAGTAAAATGTCTCTTCATGCAGTGGAATCCACATAGCAATGAGAACAAAGAACTTACAAAACCACACAGCAACGCAGATGAAATTCACAAGCGTAATTCTGAAAAATAAAATGCCATGCACCAAAAAGCTTATAGCATATGACTCCATTTATGTACAGTAGAAAAACAGGCAAAACAGCTAGACTGGTAGAAGCCAGAATGGTGGTTACCCTGTGAGGGGCTGGCAGCCATTAGGGAACATGATGGGGACTCATGGGGTAATGTTCATTCAGTTTCTTGAACTGTGCACTGATTCCACTGCTGTGTTTAGTTTGTGAAATGTATCCACATATACACTTATGCGGTTTTCTGTATGTACATTATATTTCAATAACAACATTTTAAGAAAGTGTTGTGCCACTTATTAGTTCATTTGACCCACATAACACTTCTAGGAGATAAGAAGGCCAGGTAACTTTTCTTCAGATTTATAGAAAGAAAACAGACTCAAAGTTTGGTCCAAGGTCTCGGTGCTAATTGGTGGTAGAATCAGGTTAGGTATGTAAACCTCCTCGCCCAAGAAAAATAGGCTCTGTGGGAGTACCTTGCACAGTGCTTGATGCATAGTAGGCGCTCAATACATTTCATCTGAAGCTGGATCATAGAATGGTGGTCTTCTAATCCCACAAGGCGGTTATCCTGCTGTGGGAGTAACCATCTTCTCTGGCGGTCTAATGTCCCTCATAGAACGTGCTTATTCTCTCCTAAGAGAAGAGTGGAGATGAGGCCTGAGTCAAATATCCTAAGAAGCTGCCAAAATACCTGTGGAGAATTGCATAACCTGGTCCCTCTAGGGCTTAGAAAAGAATGAATCAGACAGCCATTCTCAGACACGGTGCCCAGGAAAACAGGAAGAAGGTTCACTTAGGCAGAAATCCATGTATGTGACCTTGGATACATCACTGAACTTCTTCAGGGGCAACAATTTGAAAGACAAATTTGAGACACTCTGCCTAGGATGACGTGATCCTTCTGTGGCTGATCTTCTGAGAGCCCTGAATTTCGTGTACTATTTTCTAATTATATTCTCATTATTTTCAAGGGCATCAGACTGCATTTCAAACTTGACAATTCCTTTGCTATGATGTCAGCTCAAAATTTGACTAATTTATACTTTAAATACAAATATGCCCAATTTTCTGCTTTTCATCATAGTTCAGAACGAAGTTATACCAACCATGTTATATAAAGTAACTAGGGGTCCTAGTCAGCTTGTTAACCCTGTTTCTTAAAAAAAAAAAAAAAAAAAAGTACAATAGAACTTTCTTTGTCAATATAAAATTCGAGTTATTTATGATGTGGCTAAAGATATGATAAGAAGTCTCAGAAATGGAATCTGTTATTGCTTGGAAAATAAAATCTCAAGACCTTCTTTGGAAAAAAATGGAGAGTGATAAAATGCTTTCATTTAGGGCTTGGCTGTGATGTCAAGGTCAGCCAATGAGCTCAGAGGGAATCTGAGAAAAATAAAGAGAAAAATAGAAACAGATGTCTGGAAAATCTTCTTGAATATTGCTGGTGAAATTGTATGGTTAGAAGACAAAATTTCAGTGTTACATCCATCATCCTAAAAAGCTTATAATGAAAGCCATTTAAATTGGTGTTCAAAAACCTTGTGAGAACTTTGGTTGACTGTATTCCACCATGAAGTGCGTTTTGGTCTGAAGTCCTGATTAGGGTATTCCTCCAGTAGGTCAGCTGCCATGGGCCTCCCATTAAGTCAAAGTCTCTATTTCAAATTAGCATAAGAGAGAATGCTGATGAAAAGGGGAATAAGAATAAAGCTAAAAAATTGTTTTGGCTTCTGATTGATCAGTATCTATGTTCTCAGAAGCAAATTTCTTTTTGTTTCTAGCTGATGCTGATGGTAGGAAATAGAAAAATACCTGTGTTAAAAAGTTGCCAAAGATGGTCAGTTGAAAGGGTTGAAGAGTCTAACAGAGGAAATAAGTCACCAATAACGGAGCTAAAAAGGAATGAAAGTAGACAGCTTAGAGATAGACCCTTGGAGACACTCAGATGGAAGGGTAGTCAAAAGGCTAAGCACAAAAGACCAAGAAGTGCTATAATTCTAATTAAGGTCCAGGATGGTTTAAAAAGGAAAATAATCAAGATTGGTAAGAAGGGTTTAAACTATAGTAGTGATAATGATTTGACAGTTTGCTCTAGAATGTCTGTATCTATTTTACTGGTTAGTTTTCAAGAGTGCTATAATTCATACTAGCAAAAGTAGAGAAAGCATGATTATTTCTAACTCAGTACTACAAAGGCTTGACTTAATTCTGTTAAATTCCTGCCTTACTGGGAATTGTATGACCTGGGATCAGTTACTTCACCCCTCCAAGCCTCACTTTCTTCATCTGTAAAATGGAACAATAGTAGCACCTGCTTCATGACATCACTTTGAGGCCTCCATGGTGGAAATGAATTGTTTATTTCAGAGCTTAGATTATATTAAAAGAGTACGAAATTGTTTTTGTTGATGGTGGTAATGATGATGTCCTTGAATATCTTTAAATTGAGGGACTCTTATAATCCTAGTGCTTTGGGAGACTGAAGCAGGAGGACCACTTGAGGCCAGGAGTTTGAGACAAGCCTGGGCAACATAGCAAGACCCCACTGCTACAAAAAAAATACAATTAAAAAAAAGAAAAAGAATTAGAGAATTTACAAGAGAAAGGCTAAGTCAGAATAAAAGAAAAAATACAAAGATGTGAACTAGAGAGTCCGTTTCAATCAAAATCTTAAACTGTGAATGACTCATTCAAAATAGGGTAATATAAGAAACATTTATTTTTGAAGACTATTTACAAAGGTGGGATTGTAGGAGATCTTTAAGAGATATTACTTCTGGGCCTGAGGACGGTGGGGTTGCTGGAGCCCTGAAGAGAGAGTCCTGTAGAGCACACTAACTTGAGAGGACCACAGGTCTCTGTTGAGAGGCACACTAGCCTGAGGTGACCTCATGGGGGAAGGACTGGGGAAACACATTCTCTGAATTCACTCTTTCCTCTTTCTCATCTCCTTCTGTGTCTTCCCATTTGCCCAAAGAGAACTGGAAGCCAAAGGGAGTGCAAGCCATTGATATTATTTACACAGGCCCATCTGTCTCCTGGAGCAGAGGAAGAACAGAGAAGGGTAGGGAGTGGATCCAGAGGAGCAAACAGAACATGTTGAGCAGAGGGTCCCAGAAAGTTGATAAATCAACACTGAAATCTCAACCAGAATCCAGAGTACAATGGGGAATAGGATCATATACAAAAATCATGTCATCAACAAATAATAAAACACCATGCCATTTCCACTGGAGCTTTTCTAGAGAATTCCACTTTTAAATGACATTCTGTAACATTGTCCGAGTTGCTAAACATTATATAAAATTGTTGGATATCAATTTACATCAAGTAAATTTGGGGTGCATCTAGGAAAAATAATAATTTTGGCTTTAGAAATTGGTCCAATCTATTCTTTCTGAAAATGAATAGATAATAAAATGATTTATGAAGGCAACTTTTACATCGTGACAATAAAATGTCTTCTTTTTCATTAAGATTATTTTTAACTTACTATCATGATTGTTAAGTAGATAGCTCATAAAAAGGGTTCAGATCATTAAGGTAGGTTTAAAAGAAAGAGGACCAAAACATGCCGACTTATTCCATCCAGAATTGTTCACTGATACATTGGGAGAATATCCCCGAGGGCTGAGTTTCATGGTGGTGAAGTGTGAGAGAAAGTATTGGGAATCAACATTCTCAACTGAGCACACACAGCTTGGCCCATCAATGGTTCTTTCTCACAGAGATGGAATCTAAGAGAAGGTGAGAAAAAGCTCCAAGTCACCTTAAACTGATCTGGACAGATTGTTCTCTCTAGGTGAAAAGTTTGCCAGAGGAGTCAGTGGTTGGAAGCAATATTCTCCTGTTTTGATATTTTGAAAGCTAGATCTCCCCAGAGATACAGCAAATAGACCAGAGATTTGCATAACTCTCTTTGGTAAAAATCTCTACTTTGTGTAAATATAGTATTGGATGGATGGGGCAAATCCAATACTAGTTGGTTGTTAGTACCACTAAAAAACAACTTTTATGTTGTTAAACTTTATAAACACTTCATAGAATTACATAAACCTCAGAACAACATTGTGAGGCACTTTCCTCTTTAGAGGATAGAAATGTAAAACTCAGAAGATTGAGAACATTCTCCAGATCACCAACTGCTAGGATTAATGTGAGAATGATGACTGGAGGGGGTGATAATCAACAGTCTTCTAAACATCTTTGTTACATGAAAAAATGATACACGTGAGAACACAGTCCGTTGCTTGTTTAGCTCCTGAGAACGCACACGAATTTAGAGGATGAACAGGGTGGGACTTCCATCTCTATGGATGTAGATGAGGATGGGGAGAGGCAGGGCCAGTGGCAGGGCAACAGCAGGACCTCCTGGTGGCCCAGGCACCCGGTGGCTGTCAGAGCATGCCAACCTGCAGGAGCCAGACATGCGTGGGTGGTTTGAGGTAAGTCCATGTCTCACGGATTGCCTGGGAGGCTTGGAAGCTAACCACCCACGATGACAGGCCCTGACAGTCATAAGCAGGCATCACTAATCTGGGTCATACCGCTCCATACTCACTGTGTCAAAGGCTGCAGGTTAGTTGATGGCCTGGCAACCCTAAATTTGGAGTGCATCTAGGAAAAATAATATTGTTTTCAGAAGTTGGCCCAATCTATTTTTTCTGAAACTGAACAAATAATACAATGATCTACAAAGGCAACTCTTACATAGTGACAGCAAAATTGTACTGTCAATTTTATTGCTATTACTCAGAGTGAGTCATCTGTGTGAGGTGTCATCAGCAGGAATAACCAGGGTCATTGCTTGCCCTTTTTGGATTTTTTGTGCTAGAATCCCCTTGAGCTATTGTCAGTATGTGTTCTCCTCACCTTAGGGAAGTAGGACGTGGGTAATCACCCCTTACACAACCTTTCTCAGAATTTTACAGAACAATTGGACTCAGTTAATAAGCTCACAGCATCAGCATGCCTGGCAAGGAAGACCCCTTATTTCCCTTGGTAACAGGCCTGTAGTGGGCACTCAAACAACCAGATTGTCTCTTGGGAATGTCTTTGCCTCGTGAAACCTAGAAAATGTCTTCAATGACAGGTGTTTTCGGAGGTGAGTTAAAGAAATAGCTCCTTCTCAATTAATGCAAAACACTGCCTCTCATTCCACCACGCAGCTCCACACATTGCATCATGACGTTTGATCAGGCTTCTGTAGCCCCAGAAGGGTACACTTTGGCAATAGGACATTGCCCTCTTCATTGTGCTTGGGGCAAAGCCCACTTGAGAAACGAAAGCTCCACAGAACCCCTCAAATTCACATGCTGGGCTACCCTAATTCTAGTGTGAATGAGAATGACCAAATTATAAAAACTTGTAAATACCCAACTTGTTCCTCCTGAAGACCCTGAACACATTTTACACTGAGAAATATACTCTGGGCTCAATGTAAGCCATGGACAGGAAGCACTGCCATCAGCCAAGAGTGAGATTCCAGGAACTTCACCTGAAACCACTGCCAGATGAAAGCCACCTTGATTCTGTGATCATTGAAGACTTAGTTTCCTTAGTTGAATAAACACAGAATGTGGAGCTGGTAGATTCGGGATTAAAGCCCTCCACTCCCATTTAAGACGAATAGGGTTTTAGGTAGCCTTCTTAATTTCCCGAAGCTTCACTTTCTTATCTATAAAACCTGGAGATACCAATGCCTGTCTTATAGGGTTTCCAAGGTGATTAAATATGCACTCACAGAGAGGATGGGGACAAATAGCTCCTGAGGCATTCCTAACTGTGGAATCTAGATGGCCTCTGATCCTTGTAGCATCTCTTTAGGTGCCCAATGGCTTTCACCTCTATGGTTTCCTTGAGCCTCACACTAATCCCATGAAGGGGTTAAGAGCAGCTCTGGAACACTATTGTGTAAGAAGAAAAAGGCACAATACTGAGAAGTTTAATGACTTTTTCCTAACATCATAACAGGTGGAACCGGGACTGATTGTCCTGCCCAAAACGTTATCCAGGAAACTCTGCCAAATCGTATTTTGTAAACAGTCTTACAATATCTGAACAGCAGATATTCAGGTGAGACACACGGAAGAACAGCTGTTCTACCCTGAAACTAGCCACAAATGAGAAGTTCTAGAATCTTCTCTGAGGCTGAAGGATTTAGAAATGCCAACCATGCAAATGGCATTTCTGTTGAAAAAGTAAGGCTTCTTTAGCCACACCATTAACCTATTTAAAATGATGCAATGAATTTTGCGGTTAGAGTCATCTGCTATAAATTATTGAGAAATAATGGCATTATGAAATATTATGAAGCCATTAAAAGCAATGAGGCAGATCTATATGTGCTGAGATAAAAGGGTATCTATGAGATATTGTTTACTGAGAAATGCAGAGCAATATGTATAGTGTAATTGAATTTTTGTAAAAATAATATATACAACTTATATGGTATACCTGCTATAAGAGATCAGTAAGGTTATGTATCAAACTGTCGACTGGATTTATCTCTGAGAACATATTTGGAATGGGGATCAGGTAAAGGAATTTCAATTTTTTAAAAACATTTTTCCCACTTAAAATTTTACAATGAAGTGTATTCATCTTTTTAAACTGCAGAATATCAAAAACTGGGAAAACAAAAAAATCACATAGTATATATAATAGATATTTATTGAATAAGAACTTGGTGAGTTTCATAATTTTCTTACAAAATATTACTATTATACTTCACATTTAATTCTGCTTTATAACACATATATTTTTAATATGCATGATGCCATTAGGGTTTTACACAACCCTCTGAGTTGGGCAGAGAGCATCTTACAGAATAGGATTTTGAGGCGCTGAGAGGTCACATCATTTTTCCAAGGTTATACATAACTGATACTTGGACAATCTTCTTATTACTTGACTTTTATTTATTATTTTACCTGAGATTTTTGGGGCCCCTCTATGTGCTAGGCCCTCTCTTCTCCCCACTACACCATATGCACTACAATTTGCAAATAAAGATTTGCAAATATACAAGCACCATATAACTCAAAGCCTGAAAATGATAAATAAAAATTTCTAATCAATGGATAACTGTTAGATGCAAATTTTATTTTGGTTACTCGCCCTATGTGCTTTTCTAATATAAGCTATAGTAGATTTTATTTACTCAACCAAAGTTTCAGCTTGCTTTTCTGAAGAAAAGATTTGCTAGTTTCAACTTTAGCTTTTTTTTTTTCCCCCTCTACCATTCACTTAAAGAGGCCATTAAATGGTTTTTAGTTCATCTCCCACTTTAAAAGATAATCAAATGTCTGCATAGTCCTTTGTTTCTTTCTTCTATAGCAGATCATTTTTCCTTCATTTTTGCACAGGGAAAGGATTAGGCAGAAAAGATGTGCCAATCATCCCAAAAGATTGGAGAAGCTTATAAACTCATCCCCAAAGGAAAATTCTTTTGCCATAATGTCTCAATTAACTTAATTTCTGTGGTCTGACTTTGCAAACAGAAACTTGAATCCATCGATGTGCTCAAAGTTAAACACCAAACAACTGCAAGCTTTAACTGTAGGGTGTTGGCTGGCTGGGCTCACACAGAGGAAAACTGCAAGGAGAACTCTGTCCATAGTTATCCATTAATGAAAGGCAATGCCGACAAATATGATTCATGAGGCTCCTGCTACAGAGGGATGGGTGGGTAGGAAATAAAGTCTTCTAAAGCAATTGAGTCAAGGAGGCCTGGGTTCTGGGGATAGCATTTGTTTACACATTTATTCTTTTATCCTATTTATTATCTGTAGGTACTGCCTGTGATACAGGTATAAAAATGATTAACAAGTAGGGTTACTGCCTTCCTGGAACAATATTTCAGTGTGAAGATAGGACAACAAACCAATTTAAAAAAATTAATTACACCTGTAATCCCAGCACTTTGGGAGGCCAAGGCGGGCGGATCATGAGGTCTAGAGATCAAGACCATCCTGGCCAAAATGGTGAAACCCTATCTCTACTAAAAATACAAAAAAACAGCTGGGTGTGGTGGCAGGCGTCTGTAGTCCCAGCTACTCGGGAGGCTGAGGCAGGAAAATCGCTTGAACCTGGGAGGTGGAGGTTGCAGTGAGCCGAGATCACACCACTGCACTCCAGCCTGGTGACAGAGCGAGACTCCGTCTCAAAAAAAAAAAAAAAAAAAAAAAAAAAAATTATAGATCGTAATAAATGCCAAGCAGAAAATAAGCATAATGCTATGATGGTTAATATCAATGATGGGGGAAGGCAGGAACCTATTTAGATAGGGAGGTCAGAAAAACCTGAGAGGCAGAATCATAAACTCCTGTCATACATCATCCTAATCCCTGCTGCAAAGCAGATACAACCCCTCCCCACCCCTCCCCTCCCCTCTGCCAGATCTTAATACAACTCTCTTAAAAAGGCTGGGAGTAAAATGCCAAATGGAATAATTCCTCCAATGTCATGTAATCAAGTCCTGCAGTGTGTTAGCTAATTTTGTGCCGTAACATTGTCAAAAAATGTTTTCTGTGGCTGAAGAACGCCTATTTTTTTCTTTATTTTTACTCTTCTCCTCCCTTCTAAACTATTGCCATTTTCATTCTGACCTCCCACAAAGCAATGAGTTGAGTTTTCTCTGCAGTGACCATTGTGCAGTTGTAAGAATTTGGAGAGCAGCAGGAGCCTGCTGGGGCTGTGACTTTGTCTGGTGGCCTTGTTCTCAGAGAGAGAGAGAGGAAAAAAAATGGGCTTAAGAGGAAGGATATAGATTATGAACAAAGGAAGCCTTCATGGCTGCAAAAAAAAATGAGGACACAGGATCAATGGCAGCATAGAGCTCCTTTCCTAAATATTTAAGACAGTGAATTCTCTGGAATTGTTTTGGTACAGTCTTACCTTGAGGCACAATACAACCCCCAGCAGACTTAGGATGTCCCTTCATGTCCCAGGACACTATAACACAGAGTCTTTTAAAAAATTTGTCCCTTGACTTATTGTGTTCAAATGCTCTGCATTAGATAGAACCAGCAATGCAATGCCAAAGAAAAAAAAAAAACAAAAAAACAAAACAAAAAAAAAAAAACGTATATTTGGAATTCCTTCAGATGATCTTTTCTTGGACATACTATTTAATTGCATGAGCTTTTCCAGATGTGAAGCTCACTCTTTGGGAAATAACAAAGAATTTGTGAATTAAGTAAGTTATCCTGCTTTTATGCATTTTTTTTCCCGTGTGATTATATATTATAAACAGAATGTTGAGGTTAATCATATGAATTTGTCAGAAAATGCACTCTCAGAATTGTTTTGCTTAACAAAAGTCAAAATTTCTTAAAATGAAACCAGCTGTTTTACATTTATACCAAGATCAGGGTTAAATATTTAAGAGCTCTGTATTGAGTCATTCCAAATGAGGTAACCAGTTCTCTTAAGACTAAATAGCATATCTCAAAAGCTATAATACATAGGAAAGAGTTTAATGTAAATTATACATTTACATTTACAAAAGAATTTCAACTGCTATCTCTTTTTCTTCTTAGAGACCTGCCTGTTTTTAGCAAACATTCTGCTTTAGACAAATTACACTCATTTACTTTCTTAATCTTTTTGGCTTGATGCAATGCTAATACTATGAAATTCAGATTTGAAATATCTGCATTTCCCTGGCCTGATGACAACCCTTATAGTCCATTTAGATGAAAGTAGCATTTGGAGCACTTTTGGTGTGAATTATCCATACAGCCACTCTCAACTGCTGGTCCCCATGCCACGTAGGAGTCTCTCCTCCTTCACCAAAGGCATTTGCTTCCCTTGGATTGTGTCTGGAAAGCTTACGTAGCCACAGGGGGCAATAGTGTCTCCAGCAATTCCTCAGAAAACACCCAACTTTGGGACAAAGTCTTAGACATTTATCACTCAAGGAGACAGTTATTTTATTCTACATAATTCTCAAGACAACTGAATAGATGATCAGCTTGGAGTGATGCTTCATGACCTCCCTTTTCCTTCACACTGGCTTCTAAGAACTAGCAGAAAGCTGGAGAAAACGTTTTGCCTACAAAGACCAGGAGCACTATTTAGCCAGGGCTGTGATCACAGTTCTGAAAATTTATATTCACTGGGCATAGGGAGCCGAGTCCTGGAAAAGATCAGAGATCAGGAAGTGAGATGATGGCATCAGCGTAGAGACTCAAGGCGTCAAACATCCTCAGAGTCTTTTATAGTTTCTCTAGTGCGTTTGCCTGGAGGCCTTTATCTGGATATTCTTCTCCTGTCTGTTGAAATAAGGGATAGAAAAGGGGAAGTAGTGCCCTTGATAAAATAAATGCTAGTTTGGTGTGTAGATAAGATATCTGCAATCTGGAGAGTTTGAGATTGAGGTGGAAGAACCATATTTGAGCTACCACATGGAAAAAACATATCCATGTACCTGTATTCATATATTTTCATAAGGTCTCCTGGTTTCCTACCCCAGGGAAGAAAGATAAGCATGTTGGCGTATGGATTCGTTTGGGAAGAATACAAATGTTTATGAGCCATGTTTTTCCATTAAGTAAAAGTTTACATAATGCTGTGAAAAAATAAATATTCTTATTATTTAGATTATTAACTCAATGGATGGGAGAACTTGAATGAGAATTTGGACACTGCTTCTTATTTACTAAAATATTAACAGCTGGGCAGCTTTGAAAAGAAGTAGAATAGAGGCAGCTTTTTTTTTCCCCCCTTTGTGGCTGGAAGAGGTGCAGGCATCTGAAGCTCATTACTATACGGGCTTCTTTTCTTGCTCTTTTGGTTGATTCCTCGCCTCTCCTACTAGGGAGAACTTGTAATCAAACTATACACTTTGCCTCTCAGGGGCTCAGTTTCTTCCTCCAAAAAATTACTGAAAATCCCTTCCATCTGTAACATCCAGTGCTTTTATGGCTTAAAAAGAAAAAAATCACAGTCATAATTGCCATCATTAGGACAAGCTGCCTCAATCAACATTTATTTAGTGCTTCTTTGGATCCTAACAGGGCCCCCCCAACCGCCCCCGACAAACATGACCAGGATGGGATTAACTGAGGGGACACCAGAGAGGAGAGACTGCCAAAGACCTGACATGCCTGAAGTCAGAGCATGGACTCTGATAGCAAAGCAACCTGACCTCGGCAAGGCTTCTCATCCTGCCTGGAAGGCAAGCCCCCTCCCATCCTCCTTCCCCTACCCAACCCATAACTTGTCTTGATTTTGGTATTGAGATAATTAAGGGGAAAAATCAGATATGTAGCTATACATAAAGACTTTGATCCACCTATTTACCAATGAGGTAATGGTCATTATTTTTTATATCATGAGAAGGCCTACAATGACCAATGAAATGTATAAATGAGGTGGGGGAAGTAAAAATCTTTTAATTTTGGAAATGAAGAGAGACAGCTCTGAAAGAGATAGAGACAATGGTTAGCATTCCTAGTTTCTCTGCTGATGCCCATTAGACCTGCTTCCTGACTTCTGCCAGGACTTAGCTCCTGCCACCAGGCAAATGTGTTCAAGAAGGCGTCTACGATCCTGCCGACACATCCACGTATCTGAAACCTGTGGCAAATGAGGAAGTGAAGGGGATGCAATGATAGAGGTCAACAAGGCCCTGATTATGGGATCTATGCCAGGCTAGCCAACAGGCCCCCTCCCCTTTATTTGTAGGTTTGGGGCTTTATGATCAGATATGTCTTATGGAAGATCACACTGACTCTGATGGTGCTGGTTTGACTGAATCATTTGACTTTCTAGGACATACCTAGCACAGTAAACAGAGCATTGCAGCTACACTGAGAAACAGGTGAAAGAAAGTGCTCAATAATCTAACATTAATTCCTCATGGCAGCACATCTACAAACTCAAACATAAAGACAAGTACGATGACTCTGAAAAAATAAGAATGAGTAGCATGTGCCCCTTTCTACACCAAGGCTGCGTACTTATGCTTTACCATTGATTATCTACTGATATGGGACCAATGCATAGTTTTTATGCCCTTATGCTATTGAAATAGAAAAATAATCTGTCTTTCCCTACTTCGTGACCATGGATGAATCAGATCACCTTGTTACACTCATGCAATGGGCATAACTCAGAGAAACCCACCCCGTGTGGGAAACTGAGAGTCAAGCCCTTGTTCTGACATGAATTGGAGAAACCACAAAAATTGGCATGGCTTGTGCCTGCCCAGTTGGCATAACTGCTCTCAAATGGCCTTTGACACGCTCTGCTCCTGCCTCTGCTTGTTGGCGAGTTAAAAAATGCTCTGAATGAGTCAGCTGACTTTCTACTATAGCTTTTAGCATGGGCTGGGCAATTCTCTTGAAAAGGCTAAATCTGACTTCTACACATGTCAGTTTGATAAGGGCATAGGTGTATACTTCCCTGCTCTGGCAGGATAAACACGTGTTATGAAGTGAATCACTAGAGAAAACATCATGTTGCCAATAGTGTTGTTGCTGGAAGTATTACTTCTCCAATTAATGTGGGAATGCCTATATTCCCCCATTACTCTCCTGTTCAGCTCTGGTCTTCTGAAAAGCTGGTTGTCAAAATGACACTTAGCACAGCTTTCCAAAATTGCTCACTCATTGTGATTAACTGCCATTGATTGCTGAGAGAGTCACTAAATGGATCATTTGATGACAACAACCATAGACGTGGGGGAAATGACTTCTTTCTTTTCTAGCAATAGGCAGCCTTTGCAATGGCCCAAAGTGATGAGTAACCAAAATGCTTTAAAAAAAAATTGACTTGTCATCATTTTCTTTAGTGACAGCACATTGCTCTTAAAGTAACAAACACATGTCAAGGTAAACTTTTTAGACCATAGTCAAATTATAAATTGGGTTAGACTGTGGACTGAACCCCATTATTTCATTTTAATCTAGGGATTAATTCCTATTTCAATTGTACTCAAAATGTCATCCACAGATCCCTGGATGTACCAAGATCTTTCTGGGTGGTTTATGAGGTCCAAGCTCGTTTCATAATAATACTTACATACTACTTGCGCTTTTGATCTGTTGACATCTCCACCGACTGCACCAAAGCAATGGTGGGTAAGACTGCTGGTGCCTGAGCGGAAATCAAGGCAGTGGCACAAACCATGCTAGCAGTCATTGTCTTCTTCACTGCCACATGCTTGCAGTAAAATATCAGATGGCTTTTACTTAAAGATGACCTGATGCAGCAGGAAAAATAAATGATAAATTTTGTTAAATTTTGACATTGAGAATACCTTTTTTACTACTCTGTGTGACAAAATGGGAAGTAACATGTAAACACACACTTGTGCTGTAGGTTGAAGTATCATGGTTGTCTTAAAAAAATTGTGTGCTTATTTGAGTTCCAAGTCAAATTAGATATTTTTTTTCATGGAACACCATTTTCATTACGAGAATGACAAATGATAGCTGTTCTGACTTGGGTCTTTTGCGGATATTTTCTCAAAATTAACAAAGTCGGCTTATCATTTCAACAGAATGGAATTTGTTGCCAATGACAGAATTTAAACTTTCAAGTAAAATTATATTTTAGAACTTACATCTGTCACCAGTAGCTTGACAGCTTTGCAGCATTTAAATTTGTTCTGGTAAGGTTAGTGGCAATAATAATGTGATTTTTTGATATGGTGTAATGAAATTTGTCAAAATGTTGGAGACCTGTACAAAATAGTGAACAAATGTTTTCCAAATGACCGATTTATGGTGTTACACAATCCTGTAGGGGTAAAATCTCTGTTCAAAGTTTAAAACAGACCAACGAGTTTTAGTGTAACAGAGTATGAATGGTTCACTGACATGGTTTCATGTTCCATATTGCAGCTGATACTCAAGAACTACTGCTTGTCAGATTGCAGTGTCATGATTATCTGAGAAAGGCATTAAAACCCTCCTCCCCTTTCCAACCAGAAGAGCAGATCATAACAGATTAAATACAGAGACTGATATAAGAATCCAGTTATCTTCTAATTAGATTTTTTTTTGTTTTAGAAAATATACCTATCGTCACAAAACATATTAGCTCTGCTGACATATAATGGGTTTATTTTAAAATAAATAATATTTTTAAAATTTAAGCTTTAGTTTTTGGTATGATAAAAATCCACAGACAACCCACATACACAAAAGTTATTTGAAGTCCTCAGTAATCTTTTAGCATGTACAGGGGCACTGAGACCAAAACACTTGAGAAGAGCTGTTTTATTTTAAGAACTGTGTGGTACCAAATCTTACCACAGCTATTATCATCAGCCTAATAGGAAACACTTGTGTTGAACTTAAATTAGAGACATTCTATTGATTGATCATGTTATATGCAACTAATTTTTTCCAGCTGATCACGTGACATCTGTTCACTGGAATATAAATAGCAATTATTTATATTGGGGGACAGTTATTGGAGGCAGGGAATTAAAAATCTGACAGTTAAGAGTGCACTTATCAGAAACAGGTATTTCAACATTATTGTAGGCATTTTGAAATGTAAACCTCCTTTAACCTTTAATTCTGTAATGAATGACCAAAACTTTGCTGTAGAAGTAGGTATATTTGCTAACCTGGTATTTACAAATTTAAATAACAAACATATGTCTTTGCCTCAGCTCTCATTCTGCATTTCTGATTATGACTTTCCTCTGCTCAGGCATACAGATTATCTCCATAAACACAGAGAAAAGTGCATCTCAACACCTTATCACACATTCAAAGTCCTTTGCAATTGGTCCTCACTAGCCTAATATGCTGCTTTCCTTCTCCCTCTTGTCCACCTCCACTCACCCTGTACAACAGCCATGCTAAACTTTCTCCAAATACACCCTTTCCTTGTATATCTGGGGATGTTTGAATCCCCTGTTTCTACTCTTGAAATGCTTTTACTCCTCTTCTCCATGCAACAAACTCTCAGTCAGTCCTCACAATCAATGATAAATTTAACCTCCAATAAGAAGCTATATTTTCATTCATTAATTCCCTCAACAAATGGGATTTGCTAGACAATGGTCAGACATGGTCCTTGCTTTCATGTGTTATGTAAATAATCAATAAATGATAAATGGCACAATTGTGATGAATGTTTGTGTAGAAAAGTTTCAGGATGCTTTGAGGATCTGGAATAAGAGGATTTTCCAGGGTCAGGGAAGGCTCACCTGAAGAAGTAACACTTGATCTGAGCACCAACTAATGATAGGGATAATCAGGAAAAGATGGGAGGAAAGTGCCTTAGGTGGGACAAGGCTTTGTAGCAAGAGGAGGCATGTGTAGAATAGGGGCAGGAAGAAGAGCACTGTGTTTGGTGTGCAGTGAATGACAGCATAGGACATTTGATTTTAGAAAGAGTGAAAACCAAAGCAGGCAAGACCATGTGAGCATGTTAATGAGTGTGTCTTTAACCTGAGACTTATGAAACCATTAAACTGAAAGGATAATGGATTCTCAGGTATGCATTTTGAAACTATCACTGTAGTTGTTGTAGGAGAACAGACTGGAGAGAGGTCAGAGACAAGGCAGGGGGATCTGTGATGAGGTTACTGTAATAGTCTAACTGCATAATAGTGGTTGCCTGGATTAGGAAGTAGAAGGAAAGAGGTGGATTTAAGTGACTTCAGGCAGTGACATTGAAAGGATGGTGTGTGATGGATTGGCTATGTGGGGTAAGGGAGAGACAGGTGTCAGGGATGATAACTGGGATTCTAGCTTATGCAGTTGAATGCATGAAGTGTTCATCCATTGAGCCAGGCAGGCCCTAGAAGAGAGCAGGCTTAGGAGAGAGCTCCCGACTTCCCCAAGAAGAAGTAGTGACCACTGTAGCTGTAGCGTCATACCATTATTACAGCACTTTTCATTGTGTATGGACATTTGCCCATTTTGAATTTGGGGTTGTTGGTATTGTCTGCCCTACAATGGAAGAATCCCCTGTTGTGTGAGCCTTTATAGGAGACAGAACACAACTTCCCAGTACAGAAAACAGAATGAATGAGATGCAATTTCTCTTCAACCCTGACATAAGGGTCTCAGACAGGTAAATTGGACTTTGGCAAATATTTGCTTCCATGTAATATTTCAAATTTGGAGCAAGTAGAGAAAAACTGAATTGATAATTGATTTCACTATAGCAGTGTTCAGTAGTGACCATAGAGGTGAGTAGCTGAGATGGCAGTGGTGTCTACCGTAAGGCATGGCAGTGGTGCCGGCGGCAGCATTCTCATCAGGCTGTTTCTGCAGCATAAACTTTGCTATTAATCCTGCTGCTCATCCTCCCTTAATACCTACCCATTTTCTGAATCTGCTTCTATGGCCTTCTGACTGAGGATAAATTGATGATGATGATGATGATGATGACGACGACGACGATGACAACGGTGTTGGTGGTAGTGGTGATGGTGATGATGGTTAACAGAATGCTTAATATGAATCAGGCCCTGCAGTTAGTTCACATATATTCAGTGCTTTAATCCTCCTGCCTTCATCTGACAAATGAAAATCTGAAGCCCAGAGTGGTTGAACAATTGGTTTATAGGTCCTATAGCTAGTAACAGATAAAGACAGAATGGAGACCTCAGAGCCTGCCTCCAGAACCAGCCTTCTGATTAAGAATGGATTCTGTGGCTTGTAACCAAGAACCCTGGCTGGTACATTTGGTTCTGTGGTCCGTTTTTCCCTGGAAGCCCAGAACATGTTAGGGGTAAACATCGGGTATCATTTTGCCTGACACAATACATTTGTAGTTGACATTCCGAGTACTCAGGGTAGCAGCGGGAATGGTTCTCCCATGATTCATCTCCCCTCCTTCCCTGCAAGCACACATAGCCCTGCTACTTGCCTCTGCTCAACTGCTGCACGGGGTGGGATAGCAGCACCGCACTCTTTGGTAAAGGCTTTCTCCGCTCCATGGTACTGTTAACCCAGGGTTGCAGGTGCCAAAGCAGGAATGAAAGCTCCCATTGTACAACACCCATGCAAGGGATCCATGTTGAGGTTTCTGTGGGGACAAGGGAATGCTGAAAGCCAGCTGACAACAAAAGAAGACCGAGTGAAACTGTGTAGTTTCGATTCCCCGGGAGTTGGGGAGCCCGTTTTTTCAGAGCAGCTGTAGCAGCTCAGAAACATGTAGTGTCCACAATGCACGTGCAGAGCGCTTTGTGCACAGAATCAGCAAAGCAACAGCCCCTGAAGGTGATGCTGACCTTCCCTGGAGACTTCCTGCTGCTCTTTAAGCTTTTCAGTACTGAGTTTGCAAAAGGTCAACAAGGCTGAATTTGGGATGAGGGCTCTTTGACCAAAAAGCTCCTCAGAGGACAAAGGGACTGGGAGTCAGGGGTCTGGGATTACTCTGTGGCTTCCAGGCTACTGATGTGGGGCATCACATGGCACAGTGTCTCTGGAGCTTCCTTACCAGAGAGTCAGTGCAGAACTGCAAAGTTTCCCTGACGTTCTTGGATAACTTGTGACCTAAAAACCATTCAAACTGGGTTGGAAAGACAAATTGTTCCTGCACTAAAATCTTTGAGGACTGCAAGGTCCTCTCACTTGAGCCCAGAGAGAAAAAGCAGTTCTGAACTGTCCTTGAAACTTCTCTTCCTTTCCTAAGACTAAGACAGGATCTGAGAGAGCAAAAATGCATCAGTGAATGTGGGCTTCCATTCCCATTCACCACCACCCTCACTCCTGTTCTTGAAGGAGGTGGCAGTCCTCACCATTCTAATGTATGTGGTGCTCTCTGCTGGCAGCTAAAATCTTTTTGTTCCCTGAAACAGGATGCCTCTGTAATGCTGAGTCACTAAACCACAGAGAGCAGCTGAGAGAGGATTTGGCTCACAGCCAGTGTCTGGGCCCTCACATTCCCTAGAAGACCTTCCTTTACCTGTTGTATGATCAACTACCCTTCGTATCAACATGCAGTTGTAATTAAAACCCCTACTTCTCTTCTTCCCTCTCTCAGTAGCTCTCTACTTGGGGGTTGTCCTGCCCTCCCGACTGGACCAAAGCTGCAGTAGACCAAAGCTCTCCTACAGGCAGGGTGCCTATCAGGAAAATGGATCTTATGTTTCTCTGTTTTGTTTGTTTGTTTTTTCATTTTGTTTTGTTTTTCCAAATGGTGGAGCCAAGGGCAACAGTGCCATGAGGCAGGGGTAGGGCCAAGGAATGCTTTGATGGGAAGGGGAGGGGGGCAGACATAATGCCTGTCCTTCACAGCTTCCATTAGCAAACACCCCCACTCCATGTATGTGTTAAAACTAGGTGAAAACAGTATGTTTTCTATGCAAATACAACTCTAAGACAAATCCCCCGGCGCTACTTTCTTGTCAGATCATTGCTACTACCCAAGCTCCTGATACAGAAATTCTTGGTGCTGCCACAACCACCTGGATCAGAGATTAAAATCAGCTTCTAAAGGTCACAATCTATACCATCACTCATTTTTCATAACTGACTTTGTTAATTCCTACCTATCTCATGTTGCCCTCAGAATGGCTATTCACCGATAGTGTCCATCACAATAATGAGAAATAATAAAAAAAAGTAGCAGGAAACCATAGTTATCCTTCTTCAAGCCAAGAAGACACACATCAGAAAGGCTGATAGTGGGTTATCAGAAGAAAATGTATTTGCAGACTTATTTTTTTAATTAAAATGTGAGAAAAGCAAGGACATCTTGCAGATGAGTAAACTATCTGGAAGGATTCACAAAATTAATAGTGGCAAATAATGATTGGCACTTATTTTGTGACAGGTACCATTCTAAGCATTTTACAAATATTAATTCACTTAATTCTCATAAAAACTCCATGTGGGAGGTATTTTATTATCCCCATTTTCAGGCCAGAGAACCAAGGCACAGAAAGATTAATTATTCTGCCTGAAGTTACATGTCTGGAGAGTGCAGAGCCAGAATTAGACCTGAACAAGCTGTCGGCTGCCTCTCAGAAGGAGAACTGGTTGGCTCCAGGACAGGAGTGAGGAGAGAGACTTTTCCTTTTATATCTCTTTGTACCTTTTGAATTTTGAACCACAAATTTGTAATATATAGTCAGTGCATAAATGAATATATATTTAAATTAATTTAATAAAATAACAGAAATATAACATTAAAAATTAATATTAAAAATCAAAGAAAACATTTATGTTTTTTCTTTACCAACTATGCTATCCTAGAGAGTCGGTAATAGTACAGTGGTTAATAACTCAGAGGCAGACTGCTGAGTTCAAATCCTGCTTCTGCCAATAAACTTGAACAAATTTATATTCTCTCTGTGCCTGTGTGGGTTATTTTAAGGATTAAATAAGTTAATTCGTGTAAAGTATTTAAAAGAGTATTTGGCACATACTAGTGGCTAGATATATATTAGCCATCATCATCTAAAGTTAAAAACCTAAACTCATTCAGTCAATAAATATTGAGAGTTTATAGTATACCGGACATCGTTTTAGGCTTTGGATATAAAGCAATGAATAAAACAGAAAAAAAATGTAAAGATCCTTGCCTTGATGAAGCTATTAAGTCCTCAGAGACAGAGAGAGAACATTACGTGGGGCAGGAAAATAAAACAGGCATGATAAGGTAGGAGAATAAGTGATTGAAAAAGAACATAGGATGTACAGTATCCATTCACATCAGCAAAGCCTCATGGCATGTCACATCTTAGGCAAAAAATGGGATTCACAGATTACATAGTATAGAATCACTTCATTTTTCTCAGAATTTATATAAACCCCCAAACCTAGGCAAAAGTAACAATAATTTCTTATATTATTTATTTACACGTCCTATCTACTTCCAAAGGGGATTTACAGTGGAACATAACCAGAAAATTCATTTTGAAATGAAAAAGATAACTCATATATGGGTACTTTGTAACTAGAAAAGACTCTAGAAAAATTCTAGTAGTAACTTAAATAGCCTTGTGAAAAGTAAATCTTTTCAGACTAGTTTCATTTCTGTGTGACTTGATGGTCAAGAAAGCATTGTGATGTTAATTTATATCAGAATCATGTCAGGGGAATGTGTTAAGAGAAACAGCCTGGCTGATCTAATAGAGACACACATTCATTCATTTCACAGCCAATATTCCTTTGGGCATGGTTTCGAAGTTTTGGAAAATAAGAGTAAACTTTAAAGAGAGGTTGGAAAAATCAAGAAGTAAAGTAAGGGCCCGTAGACAATGATATCCTGTGGTGGAGGGATCGACAGCCTGGGCATGGAATGGCTTCTTGCTCCCTGGAGGGGTACACTTTTCACCTAATCCCAAATGTCTTTCCTAGGCTTGTTTCTCTCTCAAATAATTAGCTTCCCTGAATGCCCAGCAAGGACCATTGTAACTACTTGGTGCTTTCTTTGCTCTTATTTGCATCCACATGGTATCCTCTCTGAGAAGTACTCTGGCTGAGCTCATCTGCATAGCAAGACAAAGTAGAACATAATGAGGCTATACATGATAGGTGCATACTAATTTCTGATGTTACTTTAAGAAGATTTCAGAACAGCATTTTGCTTCAGTTTTTGTTATGGGAAAATCCATTTTTGTTGTTGTTGCTACGAGTGAATCCAATTTTTCTACATTAATTAGTAAAATTCTCTCTCTCCTTGTAAGTTCTACAAGGGCAAGAATTTTTGACTATTTTCTTCATTGTTATATCCCCACCACTTAGAGCAGTGCCTAAAAGGACACACCAGATGTTCAATAAATACTTTTTGCATAAATGAAGAAAATAGACATAGAACCCACAAAGTAAACGATGTTAAATTCTCATAAGAGTTGAGGAACCGAGATCCAAAGACTTTATTGGATGGACCTTGGGCCACAAACTGGAATGCATCCCTGGTCTGCGTGACTCTGAATTCTACCTTCTCTTTGTAATGCTGAACAAAACCATACCAATACTCTCCAGCTTCACCCTAGATCTAAAGGAACAGAATGCCTACATGGGCTATGGTGCTGCATTGAGGTTTAGTTTGTTTGTGCTGTCTTTTCACAGAATTGAGAGATTTTTTAAAATAGAGATCCCTATACTCTGCAGTGCATGCGTCTAGCTCTCCTCTTTTCCCACACATGCCACTCACCTCCATGCAGATAAAATACAGGTGCCATGGAAGATGAACAGCATCTGAGCACCAAAGCAACACAACAGGTGTTTCTAGGAGTCCCTGGACTATATCAACACTGCTAACTAAGGAACACATAGGAAAAGAAACAACGAAAACTCTGTGAAAGCAAGGGTTTCTGTTTGTTTTGATCACTGAGAACTACCAAGCACATAGTATATCATCTAAAAAAATAGAGCTGAAATACTAAGGAAAACGTAGAACCAAGAAAAGTATATACCTTGGTTTTAACTCACTGCCATAGCTGAAATAGCCAGTTTGAATATTCATTGATTTCATTTTCCATACTTTGAAATGATTTGCCATGCATTGGTGAACATCAGAGAAAGGGTAATGAAAACAACTCATGGAAAGGTGTAAGATATCTCCTTCTGCTGTTTTGATAAGTAATTTTGAAGCACCCACACATTTTATTATATTCTATTTTGATATACTAAATATTACGACCAGTAGGAATTTTGCTTGATTTATAACTAATATTTTTTTAAGTGCTCTTAGTTTTGTTGCTTCTGTATCCAAAGTTTGTTTCAATCCTGCTGCATGAGTTTTATTCCTGAGGGCCACTTTCTGAAAGCAGAATATCTAATTCTGGAACACAGTCCCATGGAGGTTAACTGTCCTACAAGCTCAGCACACCAAGGGGAGCCTCACATGGAAAGTGCTTATGCCGGAGGCAGGAATTCATGAGACATAGCAAACATTTATAAATATTTAAATAGAAACCACTGCCATGTCCAGCCTTAAGCCTCTGCTTGATCAAAATTCTATCACATAGCAGGGGGTTGCTTTTTCTAGCTGTGATAACCAGAACAATTTTCCCATGCTACCAAGTTAAAGAGAAGAGAGCTTAAAAATATATATATATATATGTGAGGTAATGTGACCAAGAGGTAGCCCCTGGGTGGGGAAAGGAAGTGTTGTGGACTTCGGTCTGATCTGGAATCCATGAGATTTCAACAAAGGCTTTTACGTCTTTCCTGGAAATAAGTGTGATTGTTGGAAAAGAGGAAGAACAGGCTGAGCCCCACCAACAGAACAACAGAGCTCTCATTCCTTGTTAGTTTCTTCAAGGATCAAGACTAGTTTTACTGTGTGATAAATGAATGCAGACCTTTCTACTGAGGTAATAAAGAGGTCATTACTTCATAAAGTATGATGATTTACAAAGTATGGTAATGTCCTAACAAAACCTAAGCAATGTTTCACTCTCATTAGAGTGCTTTGAATGTGAATAAAGAACATGTGAAGACTGATACATTATTTAATCTGTCACAAAGACCACAGTTCAGATGTCGAGTTCACATCTTTTAATTTGATGTCTACACTTATTTGTTCGTAAGACCACAGGTGATTTACTGAAAAGAGCTATGGTTGTTGAAAACTACTTTGTTTAGAAATATGCCCTGTGCTCCCATTTCAAATATTGCATCAGTGAAAAAGAAAGAAAACATTTCATTGAAAATTCCCTTGTGTTTTCTGTTCCATTGATACCATGATTTATTTTCTTCATGAAGAACAAGGAGTCACCAAAATTTCAAAAATATTTTCCATGATACCAGGGCTAATTTTTCCAAGGCGTTTATCTTGAACAAGCCAAGCAACTTCCAAATGCATTTTTATGTCATTTGGGAGTATTTTTCTCTGCTTTTCATTATTACATCTTTTCAATTTTTGCCAACCCGATTGTGAAATGATAAAAGAAAAATATAGCTACTGCGAAATCAATTAATGACTGCCACTGTTAGTCAAGCAGGTAGGATTTGGATTAGTTGAGGTTATAGAATGCCTTCTAGTATTGTGTTAATCATAGGTAAACAAGGCACTTGTATTTATAACAAACATTCTAGGAGGGAAATAATATTATTAATCTATTTGTTGTAAGTTTTTGATAATTCTAACTCCATCTGATACTTCTTCCCCCATTCTCCTCCCACTGTCTGGAGGTGACTGATAATATTGTCTACCAACCGTTTTCAAGATCTTTAAATAATAAAATTGTAATATTGTGCTTTTCTGTTTGAGCAGAAGTGCTTCTGTGATTAATGATGTTTTGGTAGTATGGAAAAATAACAGCCCTGTAACTAGTCCTGTCTTACTGTAATCTATCTGAGGTTATGTAGTCAGAGAGTTATAGATAATCCACAATATTTAAATGATATCTTCTTCCTAATTTGTACTGATCAAGAGGAAAGTTGTATCCAATTCCATGTTTGCTTGAAGAATGCACCTATGTAGAGGTACAGAGCAATTTTTCATATGTCTGACTTCCTGCTTGGGGTCAATGGTAGATTTATTTTTAGCTCAAATGACTTGGAAGTTATATGTAAAAAAAGTGTTATCATTTCATATACGCATCAGCTCATTGATGTGCACATATGAGTTAGGAACAATTTGTATTTTGACTTGTCTTGCTTTGCCTTTTCTATATGCCAAATAATGAAAGAAGAAAGAGCTAAACTGTAGCCCTGAGTATATCTAAACTTCAACTCATTCCAAATTTCAAAAATTTTATTCAATTATTTTCTCAAAATTCTTATGAAAAAGCAAATGGCCCTAGACAGTTCTGCTGATGATGGGAAGACAGCAAAGAAAAGAGAAGAAAACAGATATAAAAGAATTTTTCACATCACTCAGGAAAGGTTATCTTTCCTATTTCTCACTCTCTCAATATCCTTCTAGAAGTGGCGCCTAAAATAACAAGATGATAAGCCAGGCCCAACAATGAGGCCAGTGAGTTCTTAGGAAATAAGACCTCTTGGGCAATGGACTCCAATAGGAAGAGTCAGAGACAGTCCCATTGGACTGAAGGCTGCCTCTTCCTATCAGCTCTGATTGCTACTCACATTGTGGTCACTGCCACCCTCCTTTGAGAAAATATTTTGTTAATTTTCAATTTGTTTTGCTGACTACTAAAGGAATACCCCAAAAGGTTAAAAAGGATATGAATAGATAATTAACTAATTAACAAGGAAAGAAATCCAAATGGTTACAGAATTTTCGAAAAGCCACTGAAGTCTGGTTTTAAACTGGTAAGAACAGATCCTAACCCAAAGGCTGAGAAGCAATTAGGGTCTGGGTTTAAAATGACCAGATAACATTAGACATTTTTTCTCATCTCCCAGAAATCACCCAAATGCAACAGAGGTTACAAGACCCAGACGTACTTACCCCAGTTTTGATTAAACTAACAGACTTTTGAAACTCAGAACCACAAAATAGAAGGAAAGGCTGCCCAAAATTATAACAGGCGACAGGGAAGTGGGAAAGATATGAAACATTCATGTAGCTGCCCATCTCAGAGAAAGCAGAGCACAATTCTCCTTCCAGTGGCACAGCCCAAGGAGAAGAACAACTCATGTGACACAGTGGGAAAGCAGTGTATGAGTTGGTTCACTGTGTCTCCCTGGATTTTTTTTTTTTTTGGAAGGAAATCTAAAAAATATGACAGTGTGACAAAACAGGGATTTATAAAGAAAAGTCATTTTGGAGGAAGCAGTCTGTGAGACCATGAGAGAAGAACTTACTGCATTATGGGTAATTCTGCAGGGCAGTTCTCAGCTCACTGAGAGAACTAATGGCTAAAAATATTCAATACAGCCACGGCCACATGCCTATATAAACCTGAATTAAATAGCCCACTAAGAATTTACCTCTTTTATATGTGCGTAATCGTCAAAAGAAAACTATCATATGACATCAGAATTTTTCAGAAGTGGGAATGGGGTGAGAAAGAAAGAAAAAACAGATATTTCACCAAAGAAGATATATAGATAGAAAATAGCATATAAAAAGATGCTGAACACCATGTGCTATTGGGTAATTACAATGTGAAACAACAACGAAGGATTATTGTACACAGAATGGCCAAAATTCAAAACGCTTACAACACCAAATGCTGGTGAAGATGTGGAGGACTGGGAACCTCATTCACTGCTAGTAGATATGCCAAATGCCACAGACACTTTGGAAGACAGTTGGACAGTTTACTAGAAAACTAAACAGTGTTACCATATGATCCAGGAATTGCAATCCTTGATATTTACCCAAATGAGTTGAAAATTTATGTTCATAAGAAAACTTGTTCACAGGAGTTCATAGCAGTTTTATTCATTATTGCTAAAACTTGGAAATAACCAAGATATTCTTCAGTAGGTGAATGGATAAATAAACTGTTGTATATCCAGGCAATGAAATACTATTCAGCACTAAAAAGAAATAAGAAGTGACATCAGTAAGATGGTGAGCTATGAAGCTACAGACTCTCTTTTCCTCACAAAGAAACTGAGTTAAGAAAAATATATGAACCAGAATACCTCTGCGAGAACTGCAGAGACCAGGTGAGATGCTACAACACCCAGCCATTGTAAAAGCAAGACAGGATTCCAGTGAAAAGAACAGAAAAATCTTCCACATTTGTGCCCCTTCCCCTGTGCAGTGTAGTAGAGAGCTACTGGGAGAAAACTTCCCATATCAGGATTCCTCCCTCAGGACACATGTAAAAGGTGAATCATGCATCCAACTTTATGGCTCATCCGGGGGTGCTTGAGGGACTAGTTTCTGTCTTGCCTAATCCAGAGCATTGATGGGATCAGTGCCAGAGTTTGAAAGCAGATGAAAAGAGATGAGCCCACATTAGAGCTGCAGTTCCACAGTTATCAGAAGGAGCAAAAGATCAGAAAAGGTTTGAGAAGTCCTAGAACCTCCAGCAGGGCTAATTGGGGAAGATCTTCCCCTTTACAAAGTCAGCATACGAAACATGTGAGTGGTGGTGGTTTTTCCAAATGCCTAAATCCCAGCAAAAAATATTATAAGGTATAATGGACAGATGTTTGTGTTTCCTCCAAAAGTTGTATGTTAAAATTGAAGCCTCAATGTGATGGTATTTAGAGATTGGGTCACTGAGAGGTAACTAGGTCATAAAGGTGAAGCCATCAATGAGTAGGATACCCTTTAAGAAGAAGCCAGAGAACTAATTTGCCTTCTGCTGGTCATGTGAGGTTATATGGCTGTCTGCAACTTGGAAGAAGGATCTTGCCAGAGTCTGATCATGCTGTCACCATGATATTGAACTTCCAGCCTCCAGAACGGTGAGAAATATGTTTATGTTCTTGATAAGTAACCCAATTTATGATATTTTGTTATAGCAGCCTGAAATAAAACACAAGGTGTATAACGAAGCGAAAAATACATGGCCCACTCAATGGAACAAAATAAAACTCAAGAAACCAACCTCAAAAAACATATAAATATATCACCTGCCTGATAAAGAATTTAAAATAACTATCATAAAAAATACTCAGTGGGCTCAAAGAGAACACTGTCAGAAAACTAAACAAAGTCAGGAAAACAATGCCTGAACAAAATAAGAGCATCAACAGAGATAGAAATTATAAAGAACCAAATAGAAATTCTGTAACTGAAAAATACAATAACTAAACTAGAAAGTTTACTGGAATGGCTCAATAGCAGACTTGATAAGGCAGATGAAAAAATCAGCAAACATGAAAAGAGGTCATTTGAAATCATTGAGTCAGAAGAGCAAACAGAAAAAAGAATGGAGAAAAGTGAAGATCGCTTACGAGACTGTTGAGACACTATTAAGAGTATCAACATACACATGGAAAACTCTGAGGGAGAAGAGAGAAAGAGGAAGAGAGCCTATTTCAACAAATAATGTTTGAAAACTTTCCATATCTGAGGAAAGAAATGTTGACATACAGACTCAAGAAGCTTATAAACTACATCTAGGATAAATCCAAAGAGAACCACACTGAGAAACATTATAAGCAAACTATGCAAGGTCAAAGACAAAGAAAAAGTATTGTTTTTGAAAAGCAGAAAGAGAAAAGTGACTTGTCTCATGTAAAGGGGTTTCCATTTGCTTATTAGTGGATTCCTCAGCAGAAACTTTGTAGAATGGAAGAGAATGGGGTGATATATTCAAAGTATTGAAAGAAACAAAAACCTGTCAACCAAGGGTGTTGTATCTAGCAAAACTATCTTTTAACATGTAAAAAATTAATACTTTCTCAGATAAAATGTGAGAGTTCTTTACTACTAGACCTGCTCTATAGAAAATGCTAAATAGAATCCTTCAAGTTCAAATGAAAGGATAGTAGATATCTACATGCAGCCATAAAAAAATAAGGTTGTCTGGCAAAGGTAAATACATGGAAAAATATAACAACCTGTATATTGTCATTTTTGGTACACAGAATTTAAGAAAATACAAAAAACCCTATAAATCCATGTTAATGGGTCTATATTTAAAGATGTAATTTGTGACATCAATGACATAAAATGGGAGATTAGAATTGTAAAGAAGTAGAGTTTTAATATGTGATTGAAGTTGTTATTTTAAATAGAATGCTATAACTTTTAAGATTTTTATATATTTTCAATGGTAGTCACAAAGAAAATAGCTATAGAGTATACACAAATGGAAATAGAAAGGGAATCAAAGGATATCACTCAAAAATCAACAAAACATGAAGGAAAGGAGTAAGAGAAAAGGAGGGACAAGAAAGCTACAAGATAAAACGAAAACAATAAACAAAATGGCAATAAATCCTTATAGGTAATTACTTTAAATGTCAATGGATGAAATTTCCCAATCAAAAAACATAGGTCGGTTGAGTGATTTTTTTTTAAAGGATCAAGCTATGTACTGTCAAAAAGAGACCCACTTTAGATCTGAGGACATACATAGGTTAAAAGTTTAAGAATGGAAAAAGATGTTCTATGCAAATGATAACCAAAAGAGAGCAGGAGTGGCTACACTAACTCAGACAAAATAGACTTTAAATCAAAACCTGGTGCAAGAGACAAATAAAGGCATTATTTAATGATTAAAAAGGTCAATTTACCAAGAAAATGTAATAGTTATAAATATTTATGCACCAAACCTCAAAGCTCTGAAATATATGAATGAAACTTTGACAGAATTGAAGGGAGAAATGGACTGAAGCACAATCGTACTAACAGATTTCAGTACTCCACTTTCAGTAGTGGCTACAACAACCCTAATGAAGATTAATAAGGAAATAAAGGACTTGAAAAACTCTACAGACTAACTAAACCTAACAACATTACACAACAGTCCACCCAACAACAGAAGAATATACATTTTCTCAAATGCACATAGAACATTCCATCAAGCTATCAAAAGACACGGAATAATATTAACTGCATATTAGTAAGTGAAATAAACCAATCTGAAAAGTCTATATACTATATAATTTCCACCATATGAAATTCTAAATAAGGCAAAACTATAGAGATAGTAAAAATATTAATGGTTGCCAGTGGTTAGATGGGAGTGATGAATAGGCAAAGCACAGAGAAATTTTAGGACACTGAAACTATTCTATATAATAGTATAATATGATACAGAACACAACACACATGTCATTATGCTTGTCAAAACCCATAGAATGTAAAACACCCAAGAGTGAACTCATGAAATGTTATAATACCAAGAATGTAAATTATGGACTTTGGGTGATAATAATATGCCATTGTAGGTACATCAATTGTAAAAAATGCAGCATGATAATGTGGAATGCTGATAGTGGAGGAGGTCATGTGTATGTGGGGGCAGGGAAATATGGGAACTCTGTACTTTTTGCTCAATTTATCTGTGAATCTAAAACTGCTCTAAAAATTAAAGTCTAAAAAAGGATGTATTCCTATATAACAACATAAAAGGATGTCCAAGGAATTTTGATTAATATAAAATAAATTGTAGAGCAATATGCTTACTATTATGTTTTTGTAAAATTATATAAATGTATATCTATGTGTATATCATGTATGTGTATATATACACACACATAAATAGTCTGTAAATACAAACTAATTTTTTTGCTGGTAAGCAGAGATCAGGGGAACAAGTGGGGAGATGTCTTTTATTTCATACGCTTCTTTTTTTTTCTTTAAGTTCTAGGGTACATGTGCACAACGTGCAGGTTTCTTACATATGTATACTTGTGCCATGTTGATGTGCTGCACCCATCAACTCATCATTTACATCAGGTATAGCTCCCAATGCAATCCCTCCCCCCTCCCCATAATAGGCCGCGGTGTGTGATGTCCCCCTTCCCGAGTCCAAGTGATCTCATTGTTCAGTTCCCACCTATGAGTGAGAACATGCGGTGTTTGATTTTCTGTTCTTGTGATAGTTTGCTGAGAATGATGGTTTCCAGCTGCATCCATGTCCCTACAAAGGACACAAACTCATCCTTTTTTATGGCTGCATAGTATTCCATGGTGTATATGTGCCACATTTTCTTAATCCAATCTGTCACTGATGGACATTTGGGTTGATTCCAAGTCTTTGCTATTGTGAATAGTGCCACAATGAACATACGTGTGCATGTGTCTTTATAGCAGCATGATTAATAATCCTTTGGGTATATACCCAGTAATGGGATGGCTGGGTCATATGGTACTTCTAGTTCTAGATCCTTGAGGAATCGCCATACTGTTTTCCATAATGGTTGAACTAGTTTACCATCCCACCAACAGTGTAAAAGTGTTCCTATTTCTCCACATCCTCTCCAGCACCTGTTGTTTCTTGACTTTTTAATGATCGTCATTCTAACTGGTGTGAGACGGTATCTCATTGTGGTTTTGATGTGCATTTCTCTGATGGCCAGTGATGATGAGCATTTTTTCATGTGTCTGTTGGCTGTATGCATGTCTTCTTTTGAGAAATGTCTGTTCATATCCTTTGCCCACTTTTTGATGGGGTTGTTTGTTTTTTTCTTGTAAATTTGTTTGCATTCTTTGTAGGTTCTGGATGTTAGCCCTTTGTCAGATGAGTAGATTGCAAAAATTTTCTCCAATTCTGTAGGTTGCCTGTTCACTCTGATGGTGGTTTCTTTTGCTGTGCAGAAGCTCTTTAGTTTAATTAGATCCCATTTGTCAATTTTGGCTTTTGTTGCCATTGCTTTTGGTGTTTTAGACATGAAGTCCTTGCCCATGCCTATGTCCTGAATGGTATTACCTAGGTTTTCTTCTAGGGTTTTTATGGTATTAGGTCTAACATTTAAGTCTCTAATCCGTCTTGAATTAATTTTAAAATAAGGAGTAAGGAAAGGATCCAGTTTCAGCTTTCTACTTATGGCTAGCCAATTTTGTCAGCACCCTTTATTAACTAGGGAATCCTTTCCCCATTTCTTGTTTTTCTGAGGTTTGTCAAAGATCAGATGGCTGTAGATGTGTGGTATTATTTCTGAGGACTCTGTTCTGTTCCATTGGTCTATATCTCTGTTTTGGTACCAGTACCATGCTGTTTTGGTTACTGTAGCCTTGTAGTATAGTTTGAAGTCAGGTAGCGTGATGCCTCCAGCTTTGTTCTTTTGACTTAGGATTGTCTTGGAGATGCGGGCTCTTTTTTGGTTCCATATGAACTTTAAAGCAGTTTTTTCCAATTCTGTGAAGAAACTCATTGGTAGCTTGATGGGGATGGCATTGAATCTATAAATTACCTTGGGCAGTATGGCCATTTTCACGATATTGATTCTTCCTATCCATGAGCATGGTATGTTCTTCCATTTGTTTGTGTCCTCTTTTATTTCAGTGAGCAGTGGTTTGTAGTTCTCCTTGAAGAGGTCCTTTACATCCCTTGTAAGTTGGATTCCTAGGTATTTGATTCTCTTTGAAGCAATTGTGAATGGAAGTTCATTCCTGATTTGGCTCTGTGTTTGTCTGTTACTGGTGTATAAGAATGCTTGTGATTTTTGCACATTAATTTTGTATCCTGAGACTTTGCTGAAGTTGCTTATCAGCTTAAGGAGATTTTGGGCTGAGACAATGGGGTTTTCTAAATATACAATCATGTCATCTGCAAACAGGGACAATTTGACTTCTTCTTTTCCTAACTGAATACCCCTGATTTCTTTCTCTTGCCTAATTGCCCTAGCCAGAACTTCCAACACTATGTTGAATAAGAGTGGTGAGAGAGGGCATCCCTGTCTTGTGCCAGTTTTCTATTTATTTATTTTTAAGACAAGGTCTCACTCTGTTGCTCAGGCTGAAGTGCAGTAGTGCAATCACGGCTCACTGCAGCCTCAAACTCCTGTGCTTAAGCAGTCCTTCCACCTTCGCTTCCTGAGTAACTGGGACTACAGGTGTATAGCATCACACCCAGCTAATTTTTTTATTTTCTGTAGAGATGGGGGTCTCACTATGTTGCCAAGGCTGGTCTCAAATTCTGAGACTCAAGGGATCTTTCCACCTTGGCCTGCCAAAGTGCTGGGATTATATGCATGAACCACCATGCCTGGCCAGAACCATGTGTGTTCATAATATTTTTTTAATGTCTAGCACCCTCCCTCTAAAATGATTGCTAAGTGAAGTAAAGGGGAAGAAAAAGAACTGTTTGATTACATGTTCTATGAAAGCATAGTAATCACTGATTTACAAGGTCAAGATGTGAGTTTTTTCCTCACTCTTTTTGTAATTCCTCAACGACAGGTATTCCCTTGTACCACTCAGTGAGAAATGTTCTTTTGATTCGAGCAATATAAAAGAGATCCTTGTGGTGAAGGAACTGTCCTGTATCTTGACTCAGGTGGTAGATACAAAAACCTATACATGTGATGGAATTACACAGGAGTAAATGTATATACACATGAGTATAGGTAAACTAGGGAAGTCTGAATATCTAGATAAGATCTATGGGTTGTGTCAATGCCAATATCCTGGTTGATATTTAATTGTGGTTTTGCACAGATAACTTTTGCGAGATGGGGAAAACTAGGTAAAGGGAATGTGGAAATTATTTATATTATTTCTTACAATTGCTTGTGAATCTACAATTATCTCAAAACGAAACCTTTAAAATAAAATGACAATTTCTTTACTTACAAGAGGTTTCATAATGCCTTGGGATTGTGAGACAATTGACATGAAGGGTGATTAATTCATGACACTGTTAACCCTTCAAAATCTCTTTTGGATATACAACTTAAAAGATTTCCCAAAACCCAAAGTGACACAGAGAAAAAGATATGATAAAATGGCCCTTGACTAGAATTTGCCTTGGAGCTACTTTCTGCTTTCTCTCCTCTAATATTAGCAGTTGTGTTGTCACATACCATGAGAAAAGTCGGATAGCAGGACATTCAAACATATTTCTGCATTCATTTTTTTATAAGGCTATAGAGATGTTACTGAAGTTTCCCTTTGTCTGTCAATGAATAAGAAATATATTTCCAAATCAGATGCTAAAATTCCAGGAGAATGTTTGATTCATGGTGGTATTGGTTCACTTCCCTGTATAGTAATAATAATATAATAGTAATAGTACTAATAGTTGTTGTTTGTGTGGTTAATGTTGTGACTGCACTAGGGGCTTTCCACAGTCCAGAACCTGGTCAAAACATTTGCTATTCAAATAAACTATTTTCCTGTGAATTGTCTTCATTACCATGGAAACCCTATTGCAGCCCCTCTGAATTGGGAATGGCTGGCATAGGAGCAGCCCCAGGAGGGTAAGGTCAGGACCACGCAGATGTGACTGCTGCTCTGCTTGCCCTGCAGTGATAAGGGCACAGCTGTGGGAAACCAGAGCATCTGCTGTGAGTCACCAAGTGCAACAGGATGATAACAGAGTTAGGCTCGGAAAAAAACATCCCTTCTGAGACACAGAAGGCAGCACACCACAGAACACTGGCTCCTTTCTACAGAAAAAGGAAACCAAGCAATGTTCCTTCAGCAAGGCTGGCCTGTGCTTATGTGTCTGTTTCCTTCTGTCGGGTCTAGTGGGTCCCTATAAAGCAGAAGTCCTTTCCTCTGAATTTGAGCTGACTTGAAGATAGGCTGGATGCCACTTACAGCATCTGCGGAGACTCCAGAAAGAGACTCCCTTCCTTTCCCTATAGCACTCCATATATGGCTAAGGCATCCAGCCTTAAGGGATTGTGGTTAAGATCAGATGCTGGGTTTCCTGGAATGGACACTGGCCATCATTACTCATGAATCAAGCCTTCCTCTCTTAAGGGTGCTGGTCTTTTCTATATATAGATTGTTTAACTGGGGCTACGTTTATCCTCTAGGGAAGAAGAGTTGCATATAGAGCAGTAGGAGTTTTCCTGAATTAACCCCTAACTTATTAAGCTTTGGAACAATCTATTTTTCATGGCTTAAATTTATAAAATTTATACATATGTACATACATATAGACACATGTGTGTGTGTATATATATATAATACATATCTCCATATATTTTAATACTACTTTTTCCTTCCCTACTACATTCCTAACAAACATTTTTCTCCTCTTTTCAACTTAACTCAATGACATATCCCACTGGCTTCTCTTTATCTCCTTTCTTCTGTATCATTCACATTTGTTCACCCTCTGGCTTATGTATTACTACATTCAAATTTCTTACTGACAGATTGTAAAATACTTTCAGTCACATTTGCTTGCAAACCTTCACTCTCACGCAACTTCTCTTTCACACACAAACACACACAATCACACATACACACTCACACGTACTCTCCAGATCCCAGTCTGCTCTTGGTTCCTTGGGCTGGCCTTGACAGTCTCCAGCTAGTGTAGCCACTGAGTCTTTGCTACCAATAGCCAAAGGCGTAAAACAAAACTGGGCTGGGGCCAGATGGAACTAGACAGTCGTGGAGCGAGTTGGCAGAACACCAAGGGGAAAGATGGTTCTAAAACCTCTTCAGCTGGGACTGAGAAGTGCTAGGGCAGCAGGAGAGAGTGGGAAAGCCTGATCTGGCAATCAGGACATGGAAAGCCACAGTCAAGGTGTGGGTGGGTGGGTGGGTGGATGGCGGGGGTGCACAGAGGTATTGGAGTTAAAAAGAAACTGAAGTAAGAAAAGTTAGAAATGATCATGAATTGATTACTTATTACTAATTAGGCACTGGGCTCTACATTTTCAGATATTTATTGTTTACTTTTTACTGCAAATATCTGAATGAGATGATCATTATTCTGCAGATGAGGTTCAAAGAGTATAATATTTAACCAGCTCTGTATAGAGAAAGTAGAGGATTTAGGTGCACTCCTGCTTGGAGCAGTGGTTTGAATATATTTGTTTTCATTTGGGATACTCTTGCTCTCATTCACATGTTATGGGCTGGAGATGGTGAGAAAGGGGAAGCACTGTGTGTTGGCATTGGGAGATGGTATTTAGTTTCAGGAGCAGCTGCCCAGGCCTCTGAAGAACAGACACTGGAAACCAGAGGCACAGCAAATACCCCTACTTCTTAAGCAAGGATGGCTCATTTTTGCCCTGCCTTTCACATACATACTTCCCAAAGGCCAAAGCACTGCTTTAAAAAACAAATAAATGAAAACAAAAGACTTTGAGACAAGGTTTTATTCCATGCTTGGTCCTGACTTCTAGAGGTTGCCATGACCCCACGGTTGGAATTGGGATGTGCGGAGTGGCACTGAGATGGTAATATGAAGGAAGGGTGGGTTAATGTCTATGTTCCTGTGGTAAAGAAGATACAAACACTGCATTGAAACTATCATTAGCAAAACTCCAACTCAATCAGTAGAAACTTACATTTGCCCATATGATGTCAAGTAATTGACTCAAATTGTTATACACTTATTCTATGAAACCATTAACCACTTAAACAATGAAAACCATTGTTCTTGTATCAAAAATAACTCTGCAGACTGGGTGTGGTGGCCCATGCCTGTAATCCCAGCTCTTTGGGAGGCTGAGATTGGAAAAGGACCCAAGCCCAGGAGTTCAAGACCAACTTGGGCGACAAAACAAGACCCTCATCTCAACAAATAAAAAGTTAGCTGGCATGATGGCATGTACTTGTGTCCTAACTACTTGGAAAGCTGAGGCAGGACAATTGCTGGAACCCAGGAATTCAAGGATGCAGTGAGCTATGATGGTACCGCTGCACTCCAGCTTGGGCAAAACAGTGAGACCTTGTCTCCAAACAAACAAGCAAGTGAAATCTCCATGATGAAGAAGTGATATGGTTTTGATCTGTGTTCCCACCCAAATCTCATGGAATTTTAATTCTCAGCACTGAAGCTGGGACCTGGTGGGAGGTGACTGAATCATGGGGAAGATTTCTCATGGCTTAACACCAGCCCCCTTGGTATTGTTGTGGTGATAGTGAGTTCTCCCCGTCCTTCCTTCTGCTCTACCAGCCATGTAAGATGTATCTACTCCCCCTTCACTTTCCACCATGATTATAAGTTTCCTGAGGCCTCCCCAGAAGCAGAAGCTACTATACTTCCTGTACAGCCTGTGGAATTGTGAGCCAGTTAGATCTCTTTTTATTATAAGTTACCCAGCTTCAGGTATTTCTTTATAGTAATGCGAGAATGGACTTTGAACTGGATGCAGCAGCTGGATAGAGCTTTGTGCTGTCTCCCTTGAGGCAAGAATGAGTGTGTTTTATGTATAGGAAGAGTTGGCATTTGGTGAACGAGAAGAGCCAAGTATGTAAGAGACTGCTTTGTGTCTGCCAAACTGGTCCTTTTCTTTGAGGGCCCACAGGTAGGCTACAACTGAATTCTAATTAATGGAATTGTGACCATCAAGCACTTTCCCTTCCAGCATGACAAAGATGAACACTGTGACCTTGGAGGTCCTGTATTAAAGTGGGGCAGGTCACAAGATGAAAAGAGCCAAGGTCTCAAGTCACTATCTGAAAAAGAGCCTTCCATCAATTGAAAACTCTTATTTTTTATTTCATTTGAGTGAAATATTAACTTCTATCATATTTGAGCCTTTTTTTGTAGTGGCTACATCTGTATGTTGTATGTCAGACAGATAAATATAGAAACTGAGCTCTCAAGTATGATATGAATACTGGAAATTAGAAGTGTACAGAAGGCAGACTATCAACGACATATCTAACTAGTTTTATGGATTTCTATTCTTATCCAGATGAGTGATCCTACCTCATCTGGGATCCAGCTCAGGAGATTGTTACTTAAGGCTTTGGAGCATTCGTTGCTGCTTTCTATATTCTTGTGCTTATGGATATTGGCCTGCTTTGAACACACAGAAATAGAAAAATGTGATCAAAACTCCTCTAGGATGCACAGCTTGCCCCCCTTAGGAAATCACAGCTCTTGGAGGCCATAGCCAGTTCAGCAGCTGTGATCTGCTGTGTTCCTGGGCCACATATGTTGAAGAGATGCCGTCCCCAGTAGGCCTCAGACTGAAAAACAAATGCAAATTTGTTCTGCATTTTTATAAAATGCTCTTCTCTTCCACATTTTTTTTTCAAGTTGAGGCCTCCTGGGAAGGAAATTGGCAAAGGACCCACTTCTGCCTAGACTAGACTAGAGCTGTCCAGAACAAATGCAAAGTAAGCCACGCATGCAGTCTGAAATTTCATAGTAACATTTAAAAAGTGAATAGGTGAAATTAATTTTAATAACATATATTTAACCGAGTGCATTCAAAATATTATCATTTCTACATGTAATCAAGAAATTTTTACCTTTCATACTAAGCCTTTGAAATCCAAAGTGTCTTTTACCCTAAAGCGCATCTCAGTTCAAAACAACCACATTTCTAGTGCTCAACAGATGCATGTGTTATGTGGTTGCCGTATTGGATGGCGCAGGCCTAGATGTCTGTTCTTTTCTGGGGTCAGTAGCACATTCCTCTAGATTATTGCTGCCCAGAGTTTGTGAATTATCTTTTTAATGGCATCTGCTGCTCTAAGAGGAATGATCGTTAAACACAGCACATGTTGTGAGCTAAAAAGAAAGAAAATTTCCTCTAGGGATTTAAATTTTTCTCTAGAGATTCTCACGCTCTCGGGCATCATCGGAATGAAACAATCTAAATCCGTGAGTTAGCCCATCATCACTATCTTCACCATATTCTCAAGCAATTTCTTCCTTCAGATTTCCATTTGAATCGGAAAATAACTCTCTCTCCATGTTGCTGTCCCTCTGGGGATGTGTGTGTAGTGTGTGTGTGTGTGTGTGCATGTGGGTGTGTGTGTGACTTTTCTGGGCATTTTTAATGCAATTTCTGCAAGGAAGTTGGGAGGCTAGCACAGCATAGTTAGACAATATTTGATATCAAATATTCTAGCTATGCCTACCTAACTGCTATGTGGCTTCAGGCAACTTTTCTGAGTATCTGTTTTTTCAGCTCTAAACTGGGGAAATTGACATCATTTTGTAAGAATTTAGTGAGGAATGACATGTGACGTATCCATGATGGGCCTGGTAAAATGCATGTCACAGATCATAAAGGATCTTATGTGATATACAAAGGAGTTTCAATTTTATCTTGCAGGCAACAGGAAGCCAGTGAAGACTACGAATGAAAGATGATTTGATCATATTTTCCATTTATAAGGTATTTCTTGCTGGGAAGAAAACTGAATATTTTTTTTCTTATAGTCAAGCTTTGTCCCAGAAAAAAAGTGTTTGCTTCCAAATCTTTCAAATCTTTTCTTTGAGTAGAAAAGGAAAGAATTTTGGCTAAGCTTTAAACTGGATTTTTCTGTATACCCAGAGGTATCTTTGAATGAATAGATTTAACATCCCATTAGACACTTCTGCCTCTTGCATTTAGTAATTTGAACTTTTCTTAGGAAGATACACACAATAATATTACAGGCATGATTTAGAAAATAATTTATTACTACCTCAGTGGGTTTTAATATAACATCCTGGGCCTCTTTAATGAGACACATTATGACCCTCAGACCAGATAGTTCTAGACTAGATGATTCTAATTCCCTTGTCCTCTTAGTCTCTCTAGGAATCAGTGGAGATTAAATTGAAAGATAATTGAAAAAAATCAAAATGGATAACTGAAAGACAGCAATCGAACGGATTCATTTTCAGAACGACTGTGTAAGGACAGTGCCAGCTGAAATTTTCACTTGTATTTCAGCAAAAATCACACTAATTGAGCATGTTTCCTCATTTGGGGGAGCTTATTCTTTTTAACATCTTAACCTTAGAGAAACTTCCATCTTCAATGGCAAACATGATAAAGCACTGGGGGAATCTGACTCTCGATCTACTCTACACTGCTTTTCCCGTGCCTAAAACTGAGAATATAAAAATTCTACTCTATTTATTGACCTTTATAGGTACAGAGTGTATGTGAATCTAGGGCAGAACATAAAATATAATAATGTCACTCAATTTGACTATAGCTGGTGAGATAGCCCTCATTCAGCAACCTTTATAGACTAATTAAGAACCTGATGCATGATGATAAATATGAGTATACAAGGTATAGCATTTATAACTTGTGTGCTTAAACCAACTCGGTAAATGTAATTGAATCTTAGAAAACATTATTCAAATCTGAAGTGTCTGTCCATAGAAAACAATGAACCCCAGCCAAGATGGATGAGGGCCAAGATGGCAACAGTAATTTTAACTGTACAAACTGAGATTAAGTATGCAAAGGAAATTTGAAAGTATAAAGTATTATTTCAATTTGAGGAGTGATTATTAAATAACTCCTTTCATGACAGTACCTTGCAATGAATGCTTTCTTTTGGGAGAAGATATGAATCATCTGACCTTTCACATAGTAAACTTTAGCAGAATCTCAGGGTTGGCCAGATCTGAGAAGCCACAGCCCGTCATAAAATTCTATCATTTGTCTTATAACAATAAAGAATCTTCCTCTATTCTTTTTAGTCAATCAGATATATATATACACATATATATACTTTATATATATATACAAACGCCTCAGAACTCGAACTCTTTAAGTGAGATAACTCATTCTACTGTAGTTTATCCTTAAAAAATAACTTGATATTGTTCCAAGAACAGAAGTTTTTTTGTACTAAAAGAGATAGTTTACAGAAAACAATGATTTTGCTTGCCAACATTGTGCGCAAGGAATTTGTTGTTTATGACCAGTAAAGGCTTATGAAATGTCTAAACGTACTTTCTGAAAATAGGATTTCTGGTGGAGTCATCATGCTGTCTTGACTCCCAAAACTTCTTCCCAATGTGTATATAATTCATATTCATGCAAACCAATCCCAGGCCTCTTCGCCTAGAGCCTAAAAGAAATTATTCTGGATCTAAAATAATTTGGGTTTCTTCAAAATGGAAATTACTAAAAACATCTTTGCATAATGATGCCTATTGCCAATAATTAATTCATTAAAACTCTAAATTTCTATGTACAAGATGCTATCCTTGACACCAAAAATTCACACCACACACATATGTAACATATTAGATGAATAAGATATTAATCACATATTTAATTATATAATATATAACCCCCCCCCCCACACACACACACACATATGTCTTCCAAGCCATTTCATCCTAGCTAAGGGATAAAAACAGAGAAACAATAGTTATACACTTGTATTCCCATGGTGCTGACCCCTAACAGTTTTGTAGGAGCTCCAAACCCCTCTCAAACTCCTCCCAGACTATTCTAGGAGTCCTAAAGAATGCCTCGCATGTGCTTTGTGCACTGAGCGTCTGGGCTGCCATGCAATGTCTCTTCTCCTTCTCTCCAGATCCAAGCCACAGAGCTAGAGCTCTCTATCTCCATCTGTGCCTAAGGCCTCGACAGAGGCTGCCAGTGCTCAGTGTTGGGGAAGGCACCTGCAGATTCTCACACTCATGTTACCAAAACCTGGAACTCTCAATATCCTTAAGAGATTTCAGAAAAACAACCTTTTTGGTTTTAGAGTGCTCTTATTTTTTAAGCCAAATTTATTCTAAGCAAAAGCCTAGAGGGGCTGAAAGTCTGGTAGTACCATTACAGTGTTCAGGATTATCCACAGTTCTTGTCATTGAAATTGGTGTATCTTAGTTTCCTCTTCTCATAGAGCAAGGTCTCTCCTGAGGGAATTCTTGGTCACTGAAGCAAACAGAGAGCTGAAGAGCTTATGCCATTAGTCTCCAGGGAGGCCTGATTTCTAAGGAAAGCATAGCTCAGGCTCAAGTTTGGGCCTCATTAACAGTACAACTCTACCTGCCTTCAAAGGCCATACGTTCTAGGTGTGATAGACACACAGGCTGACCGTTTATTCCAATTTACTGTGCTGAGAGATATAGTGGAAGAATATTTTAAGAGATATTTAGCCAAATTTGAAAATTCTCAATGGACCTTCTGAGAGATATGATGCCCAATTTAAGGCTTGAACATGAACACAGTATATGTTTTTTCTATTTTCAATGGTGCCAAATTCTCCCCTCCCAATCAAGATAAATTAGAGAAATGTGAGAAATTAAAATAGAGCCCCAGAGTCACTGGGCTCTAGTTTTTGGAAATGGGAGGCATAGAATGGCCTGAGAAAGGCTCACTTTAGAGCAAACTTCTAGTCTCTGCAGTGGAGACAATGACCTTAACCCTTTAGCTGAACAGTCCAGACTTCTGTTGAAACACAGGGACCTCGCTGGGTCTCTAGAACACTGTGTTGAGACAGATGCTCACACAATGTGTGGGGCTTGGTTAGCAGGGCCTCCGTGGGTGAAGAGCAAGAAGCAACAGGAATGCCACGTAGTTTCTCACCCTACCTAATTTCTGCATAAACCTCAAGCCACATGTTTTCTATAAGATATATTAGCCAAGTTTGTCTCTACTCATACTACTTCCCCAAGAATCAACTCAACCGTTGACTCTACAGTTAGCGATGAACTCGCAGCCCAAGTAGTTTTATTTTTGAAATGTGGGAATCCTTTATAGTTTTCTAAACTATAAAAGAAATATATGGCCTGAACGAGATAATTACTTACATTTTTCTTGAGCTGATACTTATTTGGAGTTTAGCTAACTAAAAATATAATATGACCCATTGAAATGTAGCTAAATTTTTAATCATAAAACCATTGACTACTTTCATATTTTCCCATGGACAATTCTAAAGTGAGTCTTCTCAAACATTTTGCCTGCCAGGAGCGTTAGACTGAGTGTCAGTTCCAACCACACAGGGTTGAGGAGAAGTGCTTTACTGAGGTGTGGAACACAGCCTCAGGATAGGCATTAAGACATGGCACTATCTCCACAATTCCATATGAAACGTTTTGTGGAGGAGACTCTTCAGAGGCAAAATTATGAAGCCTCGAAAGCAGAAAACAAGGCATCTCTCTTTGTACATCCCCAAACCAAGCTTTGCCCAGTGTCCATTAAGGTTCTGATTCTTGTTTTTTAACCCTTTTTCAATCACATGGACACAAACACATAGACGTGCACGTTTACACTCAAAAAGAACCTGGCAGAGCAGTGAGCAGTGTCTGGTCTCTGCTTTTCTGTTAGAAAAAGCCTTATACACATGAAAACAGTATGAAGCTTCCTCAAAAAATTAAAAACAGAACTACGATTTTGTCTAGCAACCCCACTTCTGGATAGATATCCAAAACAATTAAAATCAAGATCTGAAAGAGATGTTAGCACTGCCATGTTTACTGCCACATTATTTGCAATAGCCAAGGTACGGAAACAAACTAAGTGTCCTTTGATCAGTGAATAAAGAAAATGTGATATATACAGTAGAATACTCTCCAGCCTTGAAAAGAAAGAAATCCTGCTATTTGTGACAACATGGATAAACCTTGAGGACATCAGGCTAAGCGAAATAAGCCACACATAGAAAGACAAATACTGAATAATCTCATTGATAGGTAGAATCTAAAAAAGTTGAACCCAGAAGTGGAGAGTAGGACAGTGATTGCCAGGGGCTAGAGGTTGGGGGGAAAGCAGGAATGTCGGTCCAAAAGCACAAACTTTCAATTATGAGATGAATAAGGTCTGGGGATCTAATGTGCAGCATGGCGACTATAGTTCATAAGACTCTATTGCACACTTGAAATTTGCTAAGAGCAGACCTTATTTTTTTCTCACCACAAAAAAACCTAGTTATATGAGGTGATGAATGTGTTAATTATGTGGTCATCATTTTACAACGTATACATATACCAAATAATCACATCGTACTCCCTAAATATATGGAATTTTTGTCAATTATACATCAGTAAAGCTGGGGTAGGGGTGGGGAAGAAAAGAAGCAGGCAGAGAAAACTCAGCTTAGGAAACAGCATATAGAGAAGTCACTGTGTCAACTGCCTCGGCGTCCTGGAAGTATTTTCATGGCCCAGAAGAAGGTCCAAAGAAATAAGAAATAAGAAAGACCCCACAAATGCTCTCTTTCTTTTCTTTTTCTTTTGCAAGATCATCACTCTCAATGTTGTAAACCAAAGTATGATTTGAGGTGAACTGCCCATCTGTCGTTCACCTCCTGTCAGCTGTCACCCAGCTCACTGATTGGAAAGAACACTAGGGCATTGGGTCTAAATTGGCCAAGGGGTAGGAAACATGGAGCAGTCATAAATGGAAAGTGTTCAGGCTCAAAACAAGTTGCTAGGGGGAACCATACAGGAATCTGTGTGAGGCAGCTTGAAAATGTTTATATAAAATGCAGCAAAAGTGGGAGAGAAGAAAGCCAAATAAATCCGTGCCCACAGATGTCCTCACATTTGAAGAGGGATTTTAGCAATTAAAAGTTTAGCAAGTGTTTGGGAGCCAGAAGTGGGAAGTTTTGGAGTCCCAATTAGGAGATAGATATAAAGTACTTCCAATCTGGAGACTGAAAAATCAGAAATAAACAAAGGTGGTAGTTTCGGAAGAGAGATTTTAAGGTTATTTCTAATAAAAGCCAATTAAAACAAAGCATAACAACAACAAATTGTTCAAGACCCTTTGACTTTGTTGACTGTTTAAAATTTTATCTCTGAAATGAAAGGGTAGGTCTTTTGCTTTCTTGACCTTTTCCCTAAATAAACAAATATATGTATTAGAGAAATACATGACAGAAAATGTGTTTGAAGAATGTTTTTCAAAATAGGACAAGGGAATAGAAAACTCTCTCCTTGTAAGTTGCTCTCAGGAAATGTTACCTTAGTATTTGCTATTTTAGTTATTTTCATCAACTGACATGTTTTTTAAAGTTCTGGCTTAGAATAATTGTTATAATGAGTAAAAATGTGAGTGCTTGCTACAAGTGTAAAAATGATATAGAGAGTAGGTACTATTTTGGTCCTACTTCACAGGGAGGGAACTTAGGTTAATAACATTTTTGGGAGGTCACACCTATAGCAAAACAGTAGCTGGAGCTTGAACCCTGGACTTTCTCATCGCAGAGTCACACAATTAACCATGAGTATAAATTTTCAAACTCCACGCCTCTTAGTTTCATGTGAGCTGTCCTGAATTCCCCGTAGCCACAATGTATTTAAATCTGGGCAAACACAATGATAGTTTTCACTGAAACTGCAAAACTATTATCCTACAGGAGACAACGTTCTAAAGGTTCAAGGCATTAGCTGCTAGAAGTGAAGAACATTGAGCAGTGGGCAGAACACTACGTCAACCAAGCAAAGGCCATTCTCTTGCCTCATACACCTTGCTTCTCTTTGACAACACCGGCAACCTTCATTCCAGTGTCTGACAGTTTGGGGTCACATAATAGTTGCAAAATACACATTTTGTATTCAGTAGATATTTTTGAACTGAAAATAACATCTTCCATCAATCTCTGCCCAGGTGTCACTTGAGCTCCATGAAGCCATCTGCACTAGCATGCCAGTCATGCCTGTCTCCAACCAGCCTGACTCCTTTCCTGTTGCCCCTTCACTAGTTCTGACTTCTCTCGTGAAGTTTAACTAAGGATTACATAAAATTTGCATAAGTCAAATGCTCTGGAAGATGGAAATTTATATACATGTATAAAGCATTATCGTTATAATTGTACATGTTGCAGCATCGCAGGCAGTAATGCACATGAGTTTATGTTTGTATTTAACATGCACTGAGGCTGGACTGTGGGCCAAACAAAAAAATACTTGATTTAATCTCACAACAACCTTTTTAAGTGGCTGTTAACATTGCCCTGCTTTTACCAGTGAGGAATCTGAGGAGTAGAGAGGTTGTATATGTTGAGCCAACACTCATAGTGAGGGACTGGCTCACCCAAAATTCAAACTCATCTCTATCTGACCTTGAAGCTCATGCTCTGAACCATCTTTTAAAACAGTCTCTATATATTAGTTTCCTATTTCTGCTATAAAAAAATACCACAAACTTCATGGCTTAAAAATAACACAAATTGATTATCGTACTGTTCTGCAAGTCAGAAGTGTGAAATGAATCTTATGAAACTAAAATAAGAATTTCTTCTTTCTGGAGGCTCTATGGGAAACTTGGTCCCTTGTCTTTTTCACTTTCTAGAAGTCATTCACATTCTGGACTCTTGGTCACATCACCCTAACCTCTACTTTGGTTGCTGAATCTTCTCTAGCTCTGACCCTCCTGCCTCCCTCTTATAGAGAGCCTTCTGATTTCTTTGGGATGAATAATCTAGGATAATCTTCTCATCTCAACACCCTTATTTAATCACACTTGCACAGTTTCTTTTGTCATGTAATATAACATATTCACAGACCCTGGCAATTAGCATGCAGATGTCTTTGGGGGACCATTATTCAATCACACACTAAAAAATGCCTTATGTGTTTCGTGGGGGGCTGGGGGAATCATTTCAACATATAGGTGTGTCTTTGTGTTTCCTTCACTACTGTGATTGAAGCTCATTGAAAAAAGAGACTGTCATCTCACAGCTGGCTATAGCTCTCTGGCACAGCCCACTCCCTGTGTGCTCCCATCTGCAGGGTGTGAATTTAAGAGATCTCTCCCTTAGCTCTGACCTCTCAATCCCCAACTGCTCCACAGGAAAAGAAACTGCCCTCAACCATTATTGGAAGAAAAGCTTATTATTCCATCATCAGAGATGAAGCTAAAAATATAAATAGTATCAGAAGCTATAACGTTGACCTTAGAATTAGACAAATTAGCAAAAATATCAAACCAGTTCTGATGACAAAAGAAAAGAGCCCTGGGTAACTGAAGAGGCTGAAGGAAGGAGTAGGGAACACAGAAAAATGATATTGAGAGTTGGGACACTCAAAATAAAATTTTCTTTCTTCACAATTTTGCCAAAGTTGAGGCCTACTGTAAATAAAATTCTGGTAATCATTAGTATTGTTCGCCAATATTTTCAGTTCCTTTTCTTTCTGGCACATAAGATTGCTATTTCCAAATCCTTGCAGTTATATGTGGCTAAGGGACATCTAAGGCAGAGGTACAACATGACTGAAGTGACATGTGTCACATCCAGGTAGAAGCCTTGGAGAGCGGGTGCCACATTCCCTGACACTTCCAGAGTAACCGACAATGCCTGACACCATGGAGCCTCCATGAGCCTGTGCACCTGAGGACTAGGACATGGGGAAGTGCCTCCAGTTGACCTGTGATGGTCATAAAGCATCAGTAAAGAATAAGCCTTTGTTGTTAATAACCACTCATATATGAGGGTTTACTATATTGCAGCTAACAGAGTCTCTCCTGACTGATATAAAAATCTAGTTCTTTTCTGGTTATAGTGATTGTTGAAGGAGAACAATGAGGAAAGGGAAGGGTGGTTGGATATCACTTAGTGGCAATAGATTTTTTTCAAACTTCCACTAAGAACATTGCATTAAATGAAAATGAACACTCTTCTGGAAACCTGAAAGTGTAATGTAACAAGGATATATACAAGGGCTTTATAAATTGTGAATCACTTTGCAAATGCTAGCTAAAACAATATTTATTTATCATCCACAATTGCAGCCAAGATTACATGTTTTCTCCTTTTGTAAGTCCATAATATTTACCTAACTCTCACTAAAGAAATACTTAGTCACACTGTATGTAGACAATTCAAAAGATCAGAGACAACTCTTCTAATTTATGTGTCAAAACAAATATCCACAAGAAAGACTAAGGCCACTTGACATAATATATACAATTCAAGATGAATGCTTCTTTGATGTGTGTGTGTGTGTGTGTTTGGAACAGGATCTTGCTCTGTCATCCAGCCTGGAGTGCTGTGGCACAGTCAGAATTCACTACAGCCTCAACCATATTGGCTCAAGTGATCCTCCCACCATCAGCCTTTTTGCTAGGTGGGATTATAGGCACATGCTACCATGCCCAGCTAATTTTTTTTTTTTTTTTTTTTGTAGAGACAGAGGTCTTACTATGTTGCCCAAGCTGATCTCAAACTCATAAGCTCAAGTGATCCTCCCGCCTTAGCCTCCCAAAGTGTTGGGATTACAGGTGTGAGCCACTGCACCTGGCCTTGCTAATCTTTTTATTATTCAAAACCTCTAGAAATAGTATAGGAGATCCAAGCACTAGTCTCCTGTTGTCATGGATAGAGAAAGTGGAGAACAGAGCAGGATAAGTGGCTTGTTTGGGACTAGACAAGGCTGTCACTAAGTGACTCACTACTTCAGCCCTTTGCTCCTCTTGGCACCTGGACCAGCAAAGGCACACATGTTCTGTAACTTTTTTGTTCCTGCCAAACCTGTTATAAGAAATAAACTTGGAGCACCCAGGAGTTTAGCAACATATTATCATCTTGGAATGTGACATTATTAAACCCTCCTAATCCCCACGTCTACAAAATTAAATAATCCAGAGCATGTTTTCTAAATGGAAATGGAAGTGTATACAGGCTTAATCATAAAGAGTTAATTTTTAAGCCCTTAAAATTAGAGAAATGACAGTGACAATATAAATTCTTCTTTTTATCACTTCCGGGGTGAAGCTTGTTTAGAGCAGCCAGCACCGGTTACAAGGAATAGCCACGTCAGATTGAGGAAATTGCAGCTCTCACCTATAGTTACTGGCAAAACAAAGTCTGGACTTCATCTCTAGAGGCAGAGACTGGAACTTGATCTCTTAGCGTCTGGTCAGTTCTACTGCTACCAAACAAGGAATAAGCAAGATTTCCTTCTCTGGATTGCCTTTGGGATTGACTTTCTGTTCATCCTGTTTAGTGAGTCTCCTCTGTAAGGAGTCTTCAGGGTTCCAGGCACTCTGAGAGCTGTTACTCACTCCGGGGCTCCTCTACTGGAGGGCACAAACTGTGGGCCACGTACAAGGTACAGCCACACCCCAGGGTGCTGTAGGAGTCCAGCACTCACAAGTTTAAAATAGTCACCCACTTGGTTTCACCTCAGGTCACTGTTACTTTCTTTTAGCCACCTATTCTTCAGGAGACAAGTTCCCTTCCTGATTTATGACCATTTTCTTCTTGACAAGGTCAACTTCCATAGTGCCGCCTACCTTCCTCCTTTCCTGACCCAAGCTACTCTTTCTCAACTTTTCTCAGATCCTTTCTTGAAATAGTTTTATTTTGCACTGTTACATTTCCTCGTGTTTCCTGAAGGGTGCACTTCAAGTAAATGTCTGCATTGACAGAGCAACTGTATCTCTGTAACTAATTCCAGCCAAAAAGTTCTTCCTAAATCGAGTATAATTAGGAAAGAAATTATGCACATATACGACATTCCTTTCCTGGGATGGACTGATGATTGTTGGAAATATTTTATTAACTCATACCCTCCTTTATTCCCAAAAGGATTCAGGGCTGCATCTTTCCATGCCTTTTTTGGAGTGTAGGGTAACATATGCTGCTGTGGTCTATGAAAACAATGGGCAGAGGCCGGGCGCGGTGGCTCACACCTGTAATCCCAGCACTTTGGAAGGCCGAGGCGGGTGGGTCACAAGGTCAGGAGATCAAGACCACCTGGCTAACACAGTGAAACCCCGTCTCTACTAAAAATACAAAAAAAATTAGCCAGGCTTGGTGAAACACACCTGTAGTACCAGCTACTCCGGAGGCTAAAGCAGGAGAATCGCTTGAACCCTGGAGGCAGATTGCAGTGAGCCGAGATTATGCCACTGCACTCTAGCCTGCTTGACAGAGCAAGACTCTGTCTTAAATTTAAAAAAAAAAAAAAAGAATGGACAGCTCTTGCTTTAGTAAGGTTTCCATTCTTGTTTTAAGAAATAGCAAAGGGTTAATATTAAACTCATAATGCCCTTGAAACCTTGTGTAAGTAACCTTATCCTAGAAAAATGACCTGTATTTCAATTTATATTAGATGGGTGAATTTTCATATGTAAACCTTCCCTATGTAAGAAAAAGTAAAGGAAGATACCCAAAAGACTCAGATAGGAGAGAGAGGGTACCTGCTGAAGAAAGCACATCCTCTCTAGGATTATATGTGGTCTGGATCATCAAAATTGTCTGAATTTTTGTTGCTTTCCCTGCCATTATGATTTGAAAAGGCTTGTTGAGATGTCCTCTCTACCATATTGGATAAAATAATATCCTTTGGCTGGACTGTTCAAGCTCAGAGAGGCCAGGTACTTAGGTGTGTGACCTTCAACTGTTTAATAAATAGAAAGCAATGAAGACTGCCTGAGGTTACAGATCATTGAGATGAGTTTTAATCACCCTTTTGGAGAGACACAAGCCAAAGTGTTCAACAAAACTACAACCGACTGGCTCTCTTGAGTTTAGAACATGAATGTCTCATTTCCATAGCTCTCTTAGTTCATCTCTTAGATTAAACACAATGTTTAAATTTCCTAAGATCATTTTGCCATGAATTTCTCCTAAACTCTTAAGTAAAGACAATATCAACAGGGAACCAGGTCAGCCCACTCTTTCAAGGAAGCAGTTTTCAGAGAACTATCGAGACCCTTGTCAGCACTAGGAAGGATTCGTGAAGTTTTATGATTGCCTCTTTACTCTTTCCCACGTGTGATCAATGACTAGAGATGAAGTAAGTCCTTCTTAGGGTGGGACAAGAGACATGTCTAGGGCTTGTTTCCTTACAATTTTGTCTTTCATTTACTTTCTGTAGTTCTGCAGCCAGTTCATAGGACTCCAGGGACCTTGAGACTGAAGCACATTCTACAAATAAAGTCAAATGCAGTGAGTAATCTCAGCTCAGCGCAGCTGAGAGGGCACGGGTCAGGCCTGGAAGTCATCAGATGAAAAATCAGACCAAAAATTAAAATGAGAATACTGGCAGCTAGTGAAATACCAAAAAACGACAATTCCTTCCCTTGGTCCTCCCTGCCTTTCCAGACCATGATCTCTCATGCTGCATTCAACTTGCAAGGAGATCCTTCTCTATGCAGAGATCATACAGGACTTCAGGTGCTTGCGAGAGCATATGGTGTGTTCTTTGCCCCTGGGAACCTTCTCTTTCAGACATCAGCTGAATCCTTACAAGCCCTAGTGTTGCTTTAGTCTAGACTAAGTGGATCACTGTCCAGGGAATCAGACCTATTGATGACTCTCAAAATTTCACTAAAGGGATACTTACACAAACATCAAACTGCAGAGTCATTTATCAGCTCTGTGTGCAGATAAATAATCATCCAGGGAGAGGATATTTCAACCAGAAAAGATAAGGAACTTTAGCTAAGCTGTCTGAAGAAAGTCAGTGAAGGTTGAATAAGGATAAAGGGAGGCCTCCCTATTAGGACATGAAGGGAAAAAGGGAAATTCCCCAAATAAGAAAAAAATTGGGACAAGGCCAGTCAATTACAGAGACTGCCCTGAAAAGACTGGCCAATGTGAGCTGACCCTGGAGCTGAGACTAAAAGTTAAATGCCAAAGTCTCTTTCTCAGAGGTCAGCTGGTGCCTGAGACCCAGCATCGGGGTTATTAGGCCATAGCTGGAGCCTTCCTGGCTCAGCCTCACTCCCCAAAGGGCCATTGCTATCCAATAGGCCAATAGTTGCTAAATCCAACTGAACAAGATGAATTATATAATCTTTCTCCGCGGGGGTTTTATGATTCGATAAGATTTGCATAGAGACTTCAGGAAGGCCACCCTTAGACTCTGGATTAATATTCACTCTCTCATAATTGTATGCATTATCTCCTAGATAGAATTCACCTGATTATAAGGGAAAAAAAGAAGTGAGATAGTCTGAAAAATACTCAAAGACATGCTGCCACTTAATAAAAGCTAAAAGTTTCAGCCTAAACGTTCCTTTTTAATGAAGATCTTGGTGCAGCTGAAATGGGATGATTCAATTCTAACACATCTAAAGAAATTCACCATAGTTAGCAGAACAGATTTGCTTCTTCTCAGTGAAATTATCGTTCATCTTTCTCAATGTTTATAAAAGTAGGATCTTTAAAAGTCTACATTATAAAGCAAAAAAAAAGAAAGAAAAGAAAACTGTTCCACAGCTGAAAACCAAAAATAAGTCATCAAAATTGAAATGGAAACACATTCCCCTCGATAATTACATTTTAGTAAATAAAGATGTAACTAGCTGTTGCTGATGATTTCTGGTGCCGAAAATGACCCAGAATTCTACTTCAATCACAGTTGAGTCCAATTTTTAAAGATCAATCACGTTTACTTGTTTTGTGTCATTATGCCAATGAATAAGTTAACAAGAAGATAGCTGCTGGCAACAATATTCCAATTCAGAAGTGGACATGAAGACAAACAGGATTCTCTGATGAATGACCCCAGTGGGTAATTAGCAATTTATTGAAAACAGATAGCAGGTGCCCTAGACTCCCCAGCCAGCAAGGAGGCTATGTCCAAACTCAACTTCTCACAGATCTCTAGTTAGTGGGCCGGTGTCTTTCCCAGAACTCCCCTTTAAACAGCGGGCACCTGAGCTCAGGCTTCCAGGCGCTTAAGCTCAAATGCTTATTCACTCCATTCCAGGCTTCCTCTATAGAAAAGGGAGAGCCACAGAAAAGTCTCTTCTGGAACCCAGATCCTCAGTGTAACTAGAAGTGTTCCAGCCTAAGCATTTCTTTTTTGCAGGAAGTCAAAAGAACAGAGACCCATGCAGCCACTGGCTCTTCTGCCTGTTAATTCCAATCTGTCTCAAATAATGCTGTTCACCCAGAGTCTTTGCATAACAACGAGGAAACAGAGACACAAGGGTACAACACCGCCATCATCTATCCACTGAGTCAGCAGAGTCACTGTGGATGGCATCTACCTTATTTACGAAGAAACCGATACACAAAGACACCAGCCATAGACCTAGCCTTTTATTTGCCACCCCTTTTATGCCCACAACATAGTAGTGCCTGCAGAATTGTTAACTAAAGTGTTTCTCTAATGAGGGAGTGAGTGAGCACTCTCATATGATGGCTTTTAATAGCCAAAAGGAAACAAATTTAGTACAAGGGAGCTTTGGTTAAATGACATAGGAAATGGATTCTGGTACTTGCCCACAATAAACTATAAATTGGCAGGGAACAGACATTTTATATTCATTTAAAATAAGCATAATAAGGAATTGCTGTTTAAGTGAAGACCAAGATAATCTCGGCATTTGACGTTATCAACACATCTTTCATTTTCCCACATACAATTTGCCCCCTGCGGCACATCATGAATTTACATGCAAAAAATATAAAAGGAAGGCTGGGTATGGTGGCTCACGCCTGTAATCCCAGCATTTTGGGGGGCCGAGGTGGGCAGATCATGAGGTTAGGAAATCGAGACCATCCTAGCTAACACGGTGAAACCCCATCTCTACTAAGAAAATACAGCAACAGCAAAATTAGCCGGGCAGGGTGGCGGGCACCTGTAGTCCCAGCTACACCGGAGGCTGAGGCAGGAGAATGGCGTGAACCCAGGAGGCAGAGCTTGCAGTGAGCTGAGATCACGCCACTGCACTCCAGCCTGGGCAACAGAGTGAGACTCCATCTCAAAAAATATGTATATATTATATATGTGTGTATGTATATATTATACATGTACATATATAATATATAAAAATGTGTGTATATATTGTATATCTTATATATACAATATATGTTATATATATGTGTGTGTATATATTATATGGCGGTGTGTGTGTATATATACATAAAAGGATACAAATAATGCCAGTGATCATGTCTGCTCTTGTGTATGTAAAAGCCTAACTTCCAAAAGGGGAATAAAGAGAAAAAATACACAAACAAAAATTATAAGCTCCCGGAGTTTAGCCATGAAATATTATTGAGATTAGAAGAAGGGTGAAGCCACGGTCAGGCTCTTGATGAAAAGCCCTGCTTGCCTATAAAGAGATGTGAATCCTAACATCTCCATGGTGATGAGCAGACAGATGCCCACTGGTGTTTTCACGTCTACATTTAAGGGGTGAGAATTTCAATGATTTATTTATTTCAAGTTTTGGGGACTGGGGGTAAACTCAGATTTTTATCTAACATGAAACTCTTGTGGCCTCTCTGAACAATGTAGCCTGACTTTCTGTTGGATTGATGATGAAAGGCTCTTTTATTTCTCTAGAGCAAATGGTTCCCTGGTCTTTTGGTATACCAGAGAAGTGAGAAATATAACCCTAAAACAGCTTAAAAGTTAGCTTGCTGTGCCTACTGTTCCAACACATTCTATCTCTTGTACCATTGATTTTATTTCATATTAACTAATGTTACTTTTCTTCATTCATAAGTATTCAGCTGGGCATAAGATAATTGCTATTTGACAATCTTTTAAATTTATTTTATTCTTTATGGAAAAGTAAATGCAATGAGGAATATTAGCAATAACATAAATCCAAATAAAACCAGGTGACAGGCAAGTTAAAATGTTCCAAAGAGCACTGAAACAAAACCTCAAAACTCTAGCATGGCGCACATGGTTCCTGAATATTCTCCGATTTAAGACACATCATCAAGATTATGCTGGTGGTCATTAGGAACATTGGAGTTACTATCTTAAGGTGAAAGACATGAGAATCTGTGAGCAAGAATAGACTTGATTTTAATTCAAAAAGGGCTGAAGCCACATTATCCTTCACTGAAGAAGTGCTGCCTCCTGTTTTCTCCTCCATTTTCCATTTGCTGCTACGATTACCAGATGTGATAGTCAGACTCTTTAGAAATGTTTAAGACTTTGTTAAGGGATATGTAGAGATGAAAATTTTCATGCAATGCTCATAAAGTATAAATTGGCACAATTCTTCTGGGAAGCAATTTGGCAATATAAAGCAGCCTTGAAAGCGATCAAATTATTCGTCCTAGTATTCCTCTACTAGAAATGTATCCTAAAGAAATAGTTATAATAGAAAATACACAAACACCTTAATTGCCTAATTGTATTGGAATGATTAAGTAAATTAATGTACATTAGCAAGATGAAATAGTATTATTAAGTAATATCTTTGAGGATATATTCACAGTATTAAGTGAAAAAACATGAATACAATTGGATGTACAGTATGTCTTCTATATATTTACATGCATGCAAATACACACAAACAGATATGTTAGACAAAACATTGGGAAAAAATATGCCAGAGTAGTTGAAGTGGTTATTTCAGGGTGGAAGAGAAGAATAATTTTTACTTATACTTTTCTGTGTTTTCCAGTTGTTTATATTGAGCATGTTACTCAATTTTTCCAGATACGCATTTATAATTGCAATAGTGATAAATATTCTATAAACTTCAATAAGCATAGAAATGTATGAAATAGGAGGGCGGAGCAAGATGGCTGAATAGGAACAGCTCCAGTCTCCAGCTCCCAGTGCGAGCGACACAGAAGACGGGTGATTTCTGCATTTTCAACTGAGGTACTGGGTTCATCTCACTAGGGAGTGCTGGACAATTGGTGCTGGTCAGCTGCTGCAGCCCGATCAGCGAGAGCTGAAGCAGGGCGAGGCATCACCTCACCTGGGAAGCGCAAGGGGGAAGGGGGTCCCTTTCCTAGCCAGGGGAACTAAGACACACAACACCTGCAAAATTGGGTAAATCCCACCCCAATATTGCACTTTACCAAGGGTCTTAGCAAACGGCACACCAGGAGATTATATAACACACCTGGCCGGGAGGGTCCCATGCCCACAGAGCCTCCCTCATTGCTAGCACAGCAGTCTGCGATCTAACTGCAAGGCAGCAGCAAGGCTGGGGGAGGGGTGCCTGCCATTGCTGAGGCTTAAGTACGTAAACAAAGCCGCTGGGAAGCTCAAACTGGGTGGAGCCCACAGCAGCTCAAGGAGGCCTGCCTGTCTCTGCATACTCCACCTCTGGGGACAGGGCACAGCTAAACAGAAAGCAGCAGAAACCTCTGCAGATGCAAACAACCCTGTCTGACAGCTTTGAAGAGAGCAGTGGATCTCCCAACACAGGGGCTGAGATCTGAGAACAGACAGACTGCCTGCTCAAGCGGGTCCCTGACCCCTGAGTAGCCTAACTGGGAGACATCCCCCACTGGGTGCAGACCGACACCCCACACCTCACATGGTGGGGTACACCCCTGAGACGAAGCTTCCAAAGCAAGAATCAGACAGGTACACTCGCTGTTCAGCAATATTCTATCTTCTGCAGCCTCTGCTGCTGATACCCAGGCAAACAGGGTCTGGAGTGGACCTCAAGCAATCTCCAACAGACCTACAGCTGAGGGTCCTGACTGTTAGAAGGAAAACTAACAAACAGGAAGGACACCCACACCAAAACCCCATCAGTATGTCACCATCATCAAAGACCAAAGGCAGATAAAACCACAAAGATGGGGGAAAAGCAGGGCAGAAAAGCTGGAAATTCAAAAAATCAGAGAGCATCTCCCCCTCCAAAGGAAAGCAGCTCATCACCAGCAACGCATCAAAGCTGGATGGAGAATGACTTTGACGAGTTGAGAGAAGAAGGCTTCAGTCCATCAAACTTCCCAGAGCTAAAGGAGGAATTACGTACCCAACGCAAAGAAACTAAAAATCTTGAAAAAAGAATGGAAGAATGGATAACTAGAATAATCAATGCAGAGAAGGCCATATATGAACTGACAGAGATAAAAACTATGACACGAGAAATACATGACAAATGCACAAGTTTCAGTAACTGACGTGATCAACTGGAAGAAAGAGTGTCAGAGATTGAGGATCAAATGAATGAAATGAAGTGAGAAGAGAAGTCTAAAGAAAAAAAAAGGAAAAAGAAATGAACAAAGCCTTCAAGAAGTATGGGATTATGTGAAAAGACCAAATCTACATCTGATTGGGGTGCCTGAAAGTGAGGGGGAAAATGGAACCAAGTTGGAAAACAATCTTCAGGATATCATCCAGGAGAATTTCCCCAACCTAATAAGGCAGGCCAACATTCAAATTCAGGAAATACAGAGAATGCCACAAAGATACTCCTCAAGAAGAGCAACTCCAAGACACATAATTGTCAGATTCACCAAAGTTGAAATGAAGGAAATACTGTTAAGGGCAGTCAGAGAGAAAGGTCGGGTTACCCACAAAGGGAAGCCCATCAGACTAA